>NC_036256.1:13861096-13964711 GCF_002742605.1 Olea europaea var. sylvestris | reverse complement strand
GTTTGAATAGTGCCCATTGCGCAGCGGCAAACACTAGTTCGGGCGGCAAATCATTTGCAAAACAAAAAATAAATACATACAAAATGATGAAAAATATCTAACAAGTACGAGGTTGCGAATATAACTCGAGGAAAAACAACTGTGATTCGGATACACTTAAAACTCAACAAGACAATTCTGTAGTTTAACAAATATAATAATACACATAACTTTATATCAATTCAAGCCGGTCCCAGATTCGCCATCTTCGCTCTTGTTCTCCTGCACGACGTTTCCAGACAAGATACCCCCTTCATCAGCGATATGTTCACAACTCTCGCTCGCAGTTCGGGAGAGTAAATCTGGTTCTGAGCTTGGGATTTCGTTCTTCTGTAAACCTGCCTCGGATGGAATATCAGCATCTTTGATTAAGGTCGCCAAGCTCATTCCAGCTGCCTCGACTAGGTCATTTTCACGATCCGGATGGCAGTTCAAGTCCAACTGTTCCTTGCTGTCCTCGTCCAAGTCCACTGAGTTTCTGTCCTGGATTCTTTCGTTTTTTGGAAGATTCATCTGCAGCAATGCTTGCCCAGCAATGTCATCATCGTTTTCTAATTTAACGTCCACTTGGGCCTCGTCCTTTCCAAGGGCAAGCTCAGCTGCAAGTTCTGATTGCCGTTGTTTCTTACGCAACATGAGTGTCTTGAAACGTCGTTTAACAGTCAAGCAAACATTGCACTCGCACGTGGGCTCGTGCTTACCTTTTCCACTTGGAGGCTGAATGCAGACAATGCAAGTGCAACCTGGTCGATGTCTAGGATGTTTTGTAGTGGCTCCGACTAAAGACTCTGCTAAGTCATCCATGTTATCTCCCAAAACTGCAGCAGTTGCCAATGCATCCAATCCTGAAGGTTCTCCATCTTTGGATGCCTTGTTGTCTGCACTTCGCCGCCTCTTAGACTCTGAAAAATGCAAAAGTAAAGCAATGCTACATGAATTGATTGGTATCGAAATTTATATAATATTGGAAATAGACAAATCAACTTGAATAACAAAATATGGGCAACTAGAAACAAGAGCGTTTCGTCCATTCACTTGGGCTATATATTGTCCATTTCAAAGAGAAAAAGCAGCACCAAAGTTGTACATGTACAATTTTGGTCTGCACGTGTTTCTCTGATGCGCACGTAAAACATGCATATATACAGAACATGGCCACGCACACAGAAGGGGGGAGAGAGAGAGAGAGCTTTGTATAAATTAAAGGGAGCCCTAGTTCATACCTTTGCAAACTCTAAAAGAGGCACTCATATCACTTGAATTAATGTCCTCTGGAATAGAACATGAAGACCTGGAAAAAAATCACAATCATGTACTAAACAAATCTGCTTTAATCAAGCTTGACAAAAATCGATGGAAGAGGGCAGACCTTATATTACTAGTTCAACTATACAAATAGTTTACCAGTTATATCGGCAGCAAAATATATAGCCAGTTTATGGAAAAACATGGGATTAATTAGCAACATCTTCATTTATGGTCAAATATAAATTCTAACAAAAATTGAAAGTTGCAAACCTATTTGAGTCCCATAGATTCTCTGAACATGTCCACTTTGCAGGAAGAAGAACATGTACAGGCAACCTTCGCCATTTCGAGCAACTGTCACATTGAGCCAATTGTTCCTGCTCCCTGATAAGCATATTTAATTCTTTATGTAGCTGGTATATATACACAGTTTACATCATTTATATAGAATAAAAACTAAACCATTTTAACCAGTACACTTTTCATGCACCGATCTTATCATCAGAATCAAAGGAAACTCAATGACTGAATGCGTTCATTTTCCTGTCCCTTCAGCTTTTCAAAGTAAATGCATATCAGCAATAAGCTTAGCAACGAGATTTGACATCTCGCAAAAACATAATAACCGCAAAAACTACCACCATATCTAGATTGTTTTTAATTATTTTCCTAAAATAGTAGTAAGAATTTTTAAAAACCAAAAGAAAAAAAAAGGTTCCTTACCCAGAAGGTTGAGATGTAAAAATTGTCCTCTTTCCAAAAACTGGCGGTTCCTAGATAGAAGAATAGAATAAATAAGTAAAACCACATATATGCTGAAGGCTCCCCTAAGAATGGCATTAAGCATGTCTGGCTGAGCTCATAAGTTACTTTTAGGAAACTTGTATTGCAAAAAACATTCGGGCTTTTTAGAAGTTACTCGTCGATTTTTTGGGATTTGAAGTTTGAAACTAACTTTTATAAAAGTAAGTCTATATTTACTTTCCACAAAAAGTGCTTTTACTTCTTTTCAAGCTTAGCCAAACGTGCTATTAGAATTTAAGAAGCATATAAACAATATTGTCCAATAATGAAGAGAGAATTTCGAGATAAAAACTTTATTTACATCATATTCTTCAAATGCATGGTCCTCGATCGTGACAATTGTGGGTTGAACAGTTGGAGGGGGACGAAGCAACTCCTGTGCTTCTTCCCACGTTATTCTCAACTCCATAGCATCCTCGCTATGCATGAGGAGCCTCTTATTTTTCATATTTCGTGTTTTCTTCTTCTCTGATACGGGTTTATGCTGTTGCATGGAATCATCACTTGTTTTGGCCCCGTTCTTCCCGATTTTCACAAATCAAGGAGCATTTCAATCAACAAAATGTTTTTAAAAAAAACTAAAAAATAAAAAATCAAAATGATAATTAAAACTCACTGAAAGTGGATTGTCTGTAGGACCAGAAAATGACGTTTCACCTGGAGAATCATCATTTGGAAGCAAAGGTGTTTGGGTATCCTAATTGTTTGCCAGTAAACTATATATCAGCTATTTCACACAATTAAGAAAATAAAATAAAATTATAAAACGCAGAGAAATGCTTAAGAAGTCTGACCTGTGTATCAACATTGTCTGTAGCCTTTCGACATCCTATGACAAGTTGACCCCCAGGATCTATCCGACTAAACGTCACTGCACCAAAGACAAAGACATGCATGATAAGAACGGCATTAAAAAGATTGCAGGAGAACCTAAAACATTATGAAATTTCCTAGTAAATGTAACCATAAGCATTAAAGGAAGCCAATAATTTAATTCCATGTTGGAAGATCACTAGTTGTCCCGCAGCCAAATAGTGGGTGGTAAAAAAAGGAGAACTCTCTCTCTCTCAGAATTGTCAAACCATAATATGTAAAATTTTGTTTGAGATCATTAAATAACTGTAAACAGTATAGTGATGCAAGGGGTAGAAAAAACTAAATGAGTCTGTCCAAGGGTATGCATATCAAGAAAAATTTCTAGATGAAGTAAATCACTCTTACTAAACAATAAAACTAAACGTAGACGGAAAAAATGGCAACCATGGTACTACATAATAGAGAAATAGCTTAAATTTTCAGATGTTGGGTTCAAAAGAGAATACCTGTATCACCAGCTTGTACTTGCATATTTTGGATGCAAGGGGTTACACCCTCCAAGACATACATCCGACTATTATTATTGGGCCAAAATCTGAATTGAAATGTCCACTCTTTCCCCTTTATGTCCTGGATCCTAATTGGTATACCTTCTGATTGATTAATAGAAGGGAAGTATGCCTGCAGAACATTATATTTAAATATACAATACACTGAAAGCGCAGAACAAAAGTATGAACCTCTGCGATTTTAAACAACATGCTTGTTAGGGACATTGTCCGAAGAAATAAATGCTCACTTCAGCACATGCTTTTGGGAGGACCAGGCGACCAATTCGACCAGCATCACTGGCACTCAGAACCTTCTCAAACAATGGAACAATAGTCGATTTCAAACTAGAAATGATAGTTAAGGCATATAGTAGATATGAATTGAATGGGAAAATTTCCCTGTTGGCCCTCAATCTATTGTTGCTTTAGCAAGTTAACCCCCAAACTTCAGACTGGAGTAGTTCCCAATCTTCCATTATAGTTGAATAGTTAGTCAATGCAAACACACCCAATATCAAATCCTAAATCGGACTAGTACCAGAAATTTAAACAGATGTATGATTCCATCATTGGAGACTTGTTGTGCAACTCTAATAAATGGTTGGGACCAACTTGCTCCTAGTTAAACATTGATGACTAACTTGCTATTGAGACNTAAAGCAAGTTTTGCTGAGATGAAAAACTAAGTAATTTTTTTTTTTTTTTTTTGCCAAACATCTGAAGTTTTCACAGTTTTTTAGGATATCTGATTTTCCCCCCCTTTTGCACAATATGTTTACTTTTTCTAAAGCATTGTCAAACAACATGTCATTCAACTTCCAACCTGTTATTAACTTCCGACTTTCAACTATATTATTATCTTCCGACTTTCAACCATATTATTATCAACTAAACTGCCCAACTTTATAAAAATAAATGCGTGAAATACAGAAAGAAATGCATGGCCTACAAAAAACTTTATCCTCTGATTCGCGCATGCATAGCATCATTAGAAAATAATTCTTGCTCAATGCAAATTCAAATGACTAATTACCTGCATTGATTGCACAGAATGAATTTCTGAACTCTTAACACAGTTTATGCACCCAACACCTCCAAAATCCAGGTACTCATGTGAATATCTTGAAGCAATGCATCCACAGTGGATACCCTGCCACAACAAATTCAATAGAGTCAGGAAATGGGAAGAAACTAAAATCGAAAACCCAATGATTTTAAACTATTATTACCTTCCCGCATTTAGCGCATTGCCTCCAACCAGATTCATCTCGATGGAATGTTTCACAGTAAACTGAATTCTCATAAGCTGATCTGGAATCCAGAAAAGGTCAAGTCAAGCAAGGGATGAACAGAATAGATAGACGACATAGCTATTTAAATGAATTTGCACAACACAAATAACATAGCCAACAGATTAATTGGAAAGAAAACGCAATGAATATTGATTTCTATAACCGGAGTAAGTACATTCACATTAGAATCAATTATTATAAGTTAGAAAGGAATTCAATCAAACTAATTCAAAACAAATATATGAAAGCTTGCGTTCATCAACCGACAAAAGTACTATAATAACGTGCAAAAACATGACCGGAATTGAATGCAAAAGATAACAAAGATACATGGGGCAATTATTAGATCAGGAAACCTAAGCAATCCACTGTCTCCTGATTAAATAGAAGCAAATGTTAAAAGTTTTAAAGCTTTAAAAATTATATAGAAGTTAAATAATTTCATTACCTATCTTAAACTAATTATAGAAGTGGATCAATAACCTTAAAACCTTTTTGACTTATGTTTTCTGTTTTCCCAGTTTCTAAAATTTAAATTTTTATGGCAATTACTATAACGGGTCATCAATTAACCCAATGATCCTTCTAAATAAATCGAATCTTCAAGAAATCACAATACGAGAGTTTACAAGAATTCAAATACAAAAATTGCACGTCGATCAAACAAAAATCTCACATTTCAGGGATCCAATGTGCACATCCCCAAACTACCCCTAAAGACTGAAATCAACTCTGATAAAGATGAAGTGGAAATTTTTGATTGAATAGGGCTAAAATTGGAATTAAGAAAAATACCCGCAGTTGTAGCAAAGGGTAGCAAATCCACCTGAATTCAAGACCCAACCTTTCTTCCATACAGACGACGTCGTTGCACGGCAAACCTCATTCATGCAAATCTTTGACCCCATTTCAACAAAATTCAATCNACCTTTCTTCCATACAGACGACGTCGTTGCACGGCAAACCTCATTCATGCAAATCTTTGACCCCATTTCAACAAAATTCAATCGTTCAATCATAAGCCCTACAAAGTCCAAATCTGAAAAGCCAAAACCAAAACCCTAAAACAAGACCAAGAAAATCCTGTTGACCCAGATCAATTTTTTCAAAAAACAGAAAAAGAAACTTTCAATTCAACAATCCAAATCGATTTATAATAAACCCATTTCCTGATAAATCACACTTCATTCAAATCAAGAAATTATTACGTCTACGCGTGAACAACTCTAAGGGAATCCAAAACCCATTTCTTGAGTTGCTTATAGAATTGACTTCATATCTTGGAGTACATACGAAAGTCAAGAAAACAACGGGAGGCGGTCCCTAGTGGTGCTTCTGCTCTGGGCAGAGTTTAAGTTCAATTAAATTAGACAGAAGAGATGCGACGATGCAGAATTGTATGTATATTTCTAGAGTGAGAAAAAAAGAGAAGAGCCGGGGGAGGGGGGAGGGAGAGAGAGAGAGAGAGAGAGAAAGCGTGAGTGCATGCAAATGGAACAAGTGCACAAAATGCATGCACGACACTTGAGCACGACACCGCAAGGTCGTATATACTTACATCTGTTGTATGTATAATGAGAACTAGGGGCGAAGGCCTTTTGCTCGGACACTGATACGATGACCCGAACCCGAATGTTTCGTGGATTCCCATGATTAGGTGAAGTCAATGTGGTAATACTCTAGTCCTACTTGGTTTTACTTTCTACCTGATTAACATTATTATTATTATTGTTTTTTATATTCCTATTTTTCTTCAAATTGAATTTAGTTATTAGTATGTTCAATCAACTTATAATCTTAAAAAGCCAAATTTAAATAATAATCTTACCTACGTAAGGAGTTATAATGTCGAAATTTAGAAAAGTAATTCTTGATCGATGTACTTCTTTTAAAACTGAACTTATTATAACATAATACTTTTAGATAATATGTTCAGCTATTGAATACATTAAATTATTTTTGTATTTACGGTAGACTTTGTAGTTAAGTCTCGTCAAGATATTTTGATTTTGCATGTAATTTGCGTGGGAACTTGTTTGTTGAGAAAGATTTAAATATGTTTATAACGTTATGATATGACTACTTAAAAAGAGTGTTAATTTGTATTCTTCAACTTAGCTCGAATTACCTACTTTGAGCATTTGTTTTGAATTTATAACTTGTTGATTTTGATCATAAAACTAGTTTTAGAAACATGCGGAAGCATAATTAAAATTAAAGTCTAAGCAGATATCAATTAATCAAGGTATGACTAACAACACGATTTTAAATTAAAAATAATTATTCATTAGGCGATCTTTTGTTTGTTCCAAATCACATATTTTCAACTTCTATTATAATTTTTTTCCTTATCAATTTTGATCACAAAATGATTGTAGTAACACTGGAAGCATGACTGTAATTGTAGTGTTATATAATATTAATTTAGTGTTGAATAGATTGTTATCTTTTTGTGGTTTATTCCTTTAGAATTATTGTCGTACGTTAAACTAGTAAATACTCACTATAAATTTACTACTATTTATTGTTGCTAATTAAATTTCTATAAATACTATTCACTTCGATAATCTAATCCAATCAAGATTGGTGTACATTATGGCTTACATCATTGTTTACACTTAGTACGTGACTTTAAACCATTGGACAACTTAAAAAGGAAATAGTTTTTTCATCCAATTATTTGTTGACTACATTGATAATTTCAAGAATAATATAAAAAAAATAGTCTACAAATAACACAATCCTAATCTAATTATTAATAAATACCATTCACCTAGTAATCAAATACTGTCTATAACTATCTTTGGGAATCATGTCTCAAGAATGATATATATATCGGAAATTATCTCCTAAACATCGATACATAGTTTATATTAAGCACCAGTGACATTACACACTATTTAATTGGTCAATCATTAAATTTATGAGACCTACCATTAACTTATTCACCAATTAAATGATGTGTCATGTCATCGGTGTTTAACATAAGCTAAGCACCGGTGCTTATGAAATCATATATATATAAACAGTTTGTGTGAAAACTTATTCACCACAAAAGATTCAAATATGTTTATAACAAAAACCTTTTTTTGTGTGTGTGCGCACATTTCTTTTGAATTCAATACTCATCAATTTTGATCTTAAAATCGGTTTTTGTAACCCTCGAAGCATGGTTGTAATTTAAGTCTAATGAAGATATTAATTAAGCAATGTATGACTTACAACTTGATGGTTTAAATAAAAAATATTCATCATTTTTTGATCTTTTCTTTGTATCTAATTATTTATTTTGAACTTTTGTTATGAATTTATTTCTCATCATTTTCGATCAATAAATAATTTTTAGTAACACGTGGAAGCATGATGTAACACAAATATTAGTTTAGCAGTGATTCGATTGTCACCGACTCATCGTTATGGCTCACGTTGTACATTAAGCCCCGTTTAGCCCCCCAATTTTTAGAAGTCAAAATGGATGGAATAGTATTTTTTTTTTAAAAATGAGTGGTTGAAAAAGAATGAAAAGTTTTCGATTTATGTATAGTATTATTTTTTATGGAAGATTGTGTGATTGAAAATAGGAGAGAGAGAAAGATGAAATGTAATGTAATGAAATTTAATGGAGCCAAACGGGGGCTAAATCAGTAAATATTCAATACAAATTCACAACTATCTTTTCTTGATACTGAAATTATTACAAAATAGCAATCACTTCGACATGTTAAATAGCAAATAAACAGGGCCCCACCCTACTATTTTCGGGTCTTAAGCTAACTTTAAATATGTAGCTCTTATATTTTGAGTTTTCTTACATAGAATGTTAATATAATTATGAAAAATCTAATTCAGACCACTAAGTTCTAAAATTTGAAGAGAAAAAAAAAAGTCATATTTCAACATATAATATAAATTAGAAGTGAAGTAAGTTAAATAGAATTATAATGCAATGGCAAAAGGGTCTATTTGTTTCTTTGATTATTTTCTCCGTGCAATGATTTCAAACAACGTTGAATATGCATTTGAATACTTTATGTACAGAATTGAAGAATCTTGATTACAGTAGGAATTAACTCACAAATAAAAAGTATGAATACGGACAAAAAATGATTAAATTCAAATTACCTTCAACGTACATTTAAAAGGCTATTATCATGATATTAAAGCAAATCAATAATAATAACAGTCTATTTACTCTATAATATATGTTTTGAAAATAAAGGAGAAAGAAAGAAACTTGTAAAACTGTAATAATGGCAGGGAAATCATATCAATCGATTAAATAGAATCTTCAAAATTTTAATTCTAAGAGAAATAAATTATTTCTTGTTGGGTTAAAAAATTACGGTGGGTGACTATTTTGTGTGTAATTTTGAAAAGATAAAAGAGACATTTTGTTTAGTTAAGAAAAGAATAAAAATGTTTAGAAAATAAATGGTCAAACTAGTTAGATAGAGAGGGTGATGTTTGTGGATATATTTACGTGATAAACAAATATAAGTGATAAGTTTTAAAGATGACGCTAATATGGCATTAACTGATACATGAAATTAAATGAGTCATTTATCGAATTACTCTAAGTTTTATGCCATCTATATTTTTTTTTTCAAAGTTTTTTTGTATTTTCTAATTTTTATTAATTTTTTGTGTTTACATATAATAAATCTTTTTAAAAGAATTTTATAAATATTATTTTCATTTTTCTTCAACCAACTAATTAACCTTGTACAATTTGGGGGTCTCGCCAAAGCATGGTCTTAAGTGATCTCTTACCCCGTCTATAGTCAAGACCGCCACTACAAATAAATCAACGAGCTTTTGTATTTTATTTTTTTATTTGTATATGAGCATGTTTCATTGTACTTAAAAGTAAGTCAAATTACTTATAATTTCGTCAAAAAAAGTTGGATAATTAAATTAAGCGGATATAGTGGGCAAAATAGAATTTTTGAAGGGCAATCTATTAAAAATAAAATTTGAGATGCTGCCAATATTTATATTTCAAATGTTGCAATGTTGTTTAGAAGACCTGTGATGACAATTATTAAAAAAATTGGTTGAAATCATTCTAAAGTAAAAAGTAAGGGCCTTAAAAAAAAAAAAAAAGGGCTTAAAAAAAAAAAAAAAAAGGGAAAAAAAAAAAAACTAACTCAAAATATTTATCCATCCATCTTTGTGCATATTACGCAATTTGATAACAAATAAGTTAAGATCAGAATATCTCTAAGTCAAAATTAGTACTTAAAAAAAAAGCAATTTTAGAGACGAAAATTTTAATCATTGATGACTTAGGGCCCTTTTGGCACGGCTTTTACTTTGGCTTTTGCTTCTTGTAAAAGAGCTTTTGGAGAAAGCTATTTTAATTTTTGTTTGAAAATTAATATTTAAAATCACTTCCCATTCCGAAAGTACTTTTGGAGGAAGTCAAAAAAATCAGCTTCCTCTAAAAGCTCTTCTAACCTCCAAAAGCACTTTAAACAAAAATAGTCAATGGCCCAAAAGCGGCTTTTGGCTCTCAAAAGCTCCTTTTGACTTTTCAAAAGTCATCCCAAACGGGCCCTTAATTCCGTAAGTAAAGGCTTTTAGCGACAGAACTCTTATGTTGGTAAATCACCCTCACAACTAATTTTACTGACGGATTTCTTTGACCATAGGTAAATTAACTAAAATTCGTTAGTGTTTACCAACAACAATTTTCATAGCTAATTATCAACGATATTGGCACCAACTCTATCCGTCACAAATTATCCATGAAATGAGTCGATCACTAATTAGCAACAAATTTGTGTTGTCATTTTCGTCGCTAATTTGAATTATAATTTAAAAAAAAAAATTATGACTATTATATTAACATTTTCTTTCTTGGGAACTTAATATATTAAAACCTAAACTAAACTAAAATAAAATATTGAAGTTCAAAATTTAATGATCAAACTAACAATTAATATACATGAAATTGCAAACATATAATTCAATTCTTTAATTTTAAAGTTCGAAACAACATAAAAGTAAATTACAACTATTGGAGGCTCTGTCTTCCAGATGAAGTTCGAATGAAGTGATATATAAAATGCACATAAATAAATTAAAAAAAAAACTAAAAAAATTCACCAATTAATTTGATAAATTCTAAGCTATACCAAGAGAAATAAAGAAAATCACATTAACAAATAACAAACACGGTTTGCAAAGATACGGATATTGAACTTTAATATTTTCGATATTTCATGGACTTGCAGTAGCAACAAAATCATGTCTTCGTCTTAACGCTAGTCATGACAAAGCAACATAGAAGAGCATTTTATAAATTTGAGGTCAACCAACCTTTTAGATAAGATAGAACAACGTTTCCAACACAATTAAGAAACTTCTCTTCATCACCATCTCGTGCAAACGAGCGTATAGAATCCAATTTTCTACAAAAGAGAGGAGAAGATATTCGTCGTCAAATTCTCCTTTTCAAAGAATTAAATCGAGAGAAATGAACCATGCGGTTACGTATAGTATTGAGTGATACATCACAAATATGACTCCACTCTAATCCAATCAAATAGTAAATTGGATAAGTACTATGAGAAAAAATAAATCCACAGCAAACGTCGATCCAATTCAAGCATATTTTGTCTGTAAATTTTAATTATTATTTATTTTTTTGTTAAAACTATCAACTAATTTTTTCGTAAAAAAATTATTAGTAAATATTTAATTTTTTTTATAAAAATTCTATATATATATAGATATTCAAAGGTAAATTTTTTAGTCAGAATAAAATAATAATTTGTTCTGAATTTGTTGTTAATCCATCGGTAATAACAACATAAGTAGTTTGTAGCTAAAATTCCGTCTCTATTTCTGCCCTTTCTAGTAGCATAGGCAGGGTTTCCAAAGTCGACATCTTTTATAGACTTTTCTTTGTTTTCCCCTTTCTTGTTTGTTGGGTAATTAGCATAAAATGTTTTTATATTTCAATGTTATTGTGCAAACGTCCTCACCTTTCATTTTTTGGCACTTTTACCCATATCTTCACATTTTATTGCGAAAATCATCATTTTCATCAAATTTCTCGTATAAAATGAAAAATATACCCTTATTTAAATAAAACAATAAAAAAGGAAAAAAAGTTAAAGAATAAATTAAAATCATACTTCCAAACTTTTTAAAAAAGTGCAAATGAGTCCAAATTATTAAAAGGGTCATTAGCACAAAATATTCCTACCTTTTTTATTATTGTGCAAAACGTCTTTACCTTTAATTTTTTGACATTTTCACCATTATTTCATATTTCGTTGCGAAAATCATTATTTTCATCAATTTTCTTAATTAAAAGCCGTAAAACAACAAATATATGCTCATCTTTAAATAAACAAAAAGAAAAATAAAGACCAAATTGCAACTACATTTCCAAATTTTTTTTTAAAAAAAAGTAAAAAATAAATTCCAAATAAATAATTAAAAAAGAAAGTGATTTTAATAATTTTTTGAAATTCATTTGTACTTTTTTTTTTTTTTGAAAAATTTGAGAGTATAGTTGAAATATGATCTTTATTTCTATTTTCTTTATTTTTGTTTATTTAAAGAGGAGGGTATATTTGTCTTTTTACAACTTTTAATTGAAAAAATTGATGAAAATAATGATTTTGCAATAAAATATAAAAATAAGGACGAAAATGTCAAAAATAAAAAGTATGGACATTTTGTATAAGAATAATGAAAGATAGGAATGTTGTGTGCTAATTACCCTTTTGTTAATTTATTTGGACTCATTTGCACTTTTTTAAAAAGTTTAGGAATATGATTGCTATTTATTCTTTAAATTTTCTTTTCTTTTTTATTGTTGTATTTAAATATGGAGTGTATTTGTCACTTTACACAAGAATTTTGAAGAAAATGATGATTTCTGCAATAAAAGGTGGATGTAAGAGTATAAGTGTCAAAAAACGAAAGGTAGAAATGTATTGCACAATAACAATGAAAGGTAAGGACGTTTGTGCTAATTACTCTTATTTGTTTGTTTGTTTTGATTTGATTTGATTTTTATTTTTATTTGTTTTCATTTTTTTGACATTTGACTCGAACTTTTTAATTAGGTACATTTTGACCCTATTTTGAACTCAAGAGGCATAGTATAAACTAATTAGAAACGTGAGCGACGCACGTAATTTTATAACAATATCTTGAATTTTTTTTTTTCGGTACAATTATTAAATAATAATAATTTAAGCGATACTTCGAAATGTCAATATCATTCAAATAAATATACATACAAAATGATGTTGTGATACAATATTTTCACGTAACCTATTAAAAAACGGAAACTGAATTATTAAAGTTTGCAATAAACTAAGACTATTTTTCGTACTCATATTTTGGTGCTCTACAGAAAGTGCAAAAATATATTTTTTGAGTTCGTGTTTTGAAGAAGAGAACTACCATAGATAGAATAAGTTTTGGCAAATGACTGAAACTAGAATAGAATATATGTAAAAAATAAATTAGATAAAATTTAATAAGTAAATTCAATAGTTTGCTTTGAACTCTATTTATAAAAATTAAAAAAAAAAAACACACGCACACACACATTCAAGTTCAATAGAACAACGTTATCTTCAATGTTCGAATAAATTACGTTAGTATAACTCACCAAATTAAACCACTCAAGCATTTGAATTTTGATTTGTGTAATGTTATGCTACTGATGAAAAAAACACATCGATAATCGGTGTGAAGTTGAAAGGTTGTGAGATTTTCATTTTTATCATTTGCCTGACTTTTCATAATATTTTGTATATTTGAAAATCAAAGCATCCTTATCACACGCATCATTTATTAAAAAAAAATAAAAAAAAATTTAATGTAATCTATACACATGATAATAACAAAATTCATGGCCAAATCATCTATTATAGGTACAAAATAAAATATCGACTATTGTGTGGTGCAATAACATTAAACTAAAAGACAATTTGTGCATTATGTACATGAAGAAGCAAAAATTCAAGTCAGCTACATTCATACAATCGATTTCCCACTTTGGTCTATAGAGTGCTTTCTAACTAGCTTTCATATGTTTCTTGTTGCGGGTTCGAGATACTTTACACGCTCTTCCTCGTTTAAGACCCATATCCAAAGTCCCTTCTCCATCTATGTATCAATTGCTTAGTTGAAGGCTTACATGAACTTAGACTCTTCGTGAGAAAGGTCATGGTTCAATCCCCCTATACACGACCCTAAAGTTACACTGGCTCGGATATGGCCTATGGGGTGATCTATTTTAATCGAGGCACCACTCCTTTGAAATCCGAGTGAGTAAAGACGAAGAGAAGAGTTAGTCAACAATCAAAAAAATAAATACCAAGTACTAACTAGGATATTTAGTATTCTACTTTTTGCTATTCATCTACTATTAAAACATAATATTGCTAATCATTATAGCTAAGAACATGATTTACCCTATTCATGTACTTAAAGAGAGATGAAATATGTTGTTATCGAACCATCGATTCCAAAAGTTATAATAGACTCAAGCATTTGAATTTTGATTTGTGTAATGTTATGCTACTGATGAAAAAAACACATCGATAATCGGTGTGAAGTTGAAAGGTTGTGAGATTTTCATTTTTATCATTTGCCTGACTTTTCATAATATTTTGTATATTTGAAAATCAAAGCATCCTTATCACACGCATCATTTATTAAAAAAAAATAAAAAAAAATTTAATGTAATCTATACACATGATAATAACAAAATTCATGGCCAAATCATCTATTATAGGTACAAAATAAAATATCGACTATTGTGTGGTGCAATAACATTAAACTAAAAGACAATTTGTGCATTATGTACATGAAGAAGCAAAAATTCAAGTCAGCTACATTCATACAATCGATTTCCCACTTTGGTCTATAGAGTGCTTTCTAACTAGCTTTCATATGTTTCTTGTTGCGGGTTCGAGATACTTTACACGCTCTTCCTCGTTTAAGACCCATATCCAAAGTCCCTTCTCCATCTATGTATCAATTGCTTAGTTGAAGGCTTACATGAACTTAGACTCTTCGTGAGAAAGGTCATGGTTCAATCCCCCTATACACGACCCTAAAGTTACACTGGCTCGGATATGGCCTATGGGGTGATCTATTTTAATCGAGGCACCACTCCTTTGAAATCCGAGTGAGTAAAGACGAAGAGAAGAGTTAGTCAACAATCAAAAAAATAAATACCAAGTACTAACTAGGATATTTAGTATTCTACTTTTTGCTATTCATCTACTATTAAAACATAATATTGCTAATCATTATAGCTAAGAACATGATTTACCCTATTCATGTATATAAGGAGAGATGAAATACGTTGTTATCGAACCATCGATTCCAAAAGTTATAATAAAATAGTCCATTTCACCTTGATCAATCTTCAATAACTTTTCATATTTGACGACACTATATAAGCATCTTTTATTTATTGAATTCCTTTCATTTGATATAGGTTCTCCCCCAGTCCCAGATAAAGGTTCTAAACTAGCTTAAACTCCATGCAACTTATACAACAATATTTAAATTTCAAGAAAGATTTATAGGACAAAATCTATTGAGAAAAACAGAAAAATACTACCAAGATATATAAATGCATGCACACCATATATAATAATCCCAAAAATTTCCAAAATAGTGGTGGAGCTTTTGCTACTTGAAATAGGAAATATATGCACATCATGACATTTTGCCTTTATGGTGAATTTTAGTGCTTTCATCTATGTTAATATGGGTAGTCTCAAATAAAGTAATGTTGGCATAAGTGTAACATATTCGGTGCACTGGTCAAACGAAAACCATAGATTTCTACCTATTCTATATCGACCCCTTCACATATTTGTAGAAAAAAAATAAGCAATTTATAATTAACAAAAAAATTGTTAATCATAGATCAAAAACAATACATGAATCTTAAATTCCTTTTGGACAAAGAAACAGTCGTTGGATACAACAAACAATACACGGCAGAAAGTTTTAGTCCAACGGTGCACTCTTCCTTCACAATTTTCTTTTGTCAATTAGTGTAGGGTATTATTGGAAAATCATTTTTAGTTGACCATTATAGACACACAATTTAAAAGTTAGATGATTTATATACTAATACTCATATTATGCCCTTGTTTGAGCCACGTTATTGAAATGAAAATACATTTTTTGAATAGTATATTGAAGGGAAATGTGTGATTAAGAAAATAAGAAAAAGTTTTGAATTTGCTTATAATATTATTTTATTGAAGAATGTGTGATTGAGATGATGTCAAATCACTGTTGAAAAATATATTTTTTTGAAAAAATGTGGCTCAAACAAGGTCTAAAATGCAAATGTCAATTGATATTTTATGATGTATGTCTAGTATAATTTAAATGTTGTATTATTTGCCCATAAAACCAGTACTTGAGCTAGAATTAAAGGGCCTTCGAAAATCTGCCATTGAATACAGGGAATGAGATTTCGATGTCGTGCACACCGTTATCTTAATCATCATCCAACATTCTGTCTATAAAAAAAAAAAAAAAAAAAAAAAAAAAAAAAAAAAAAAAAAAAAAAAAAATCTATTTGTACAATCAAATTGTACAATTACTTTGACAATGTGTAGAGTATAAAAATCTTAACCATTGAATTCAAAAATAATTTTTCAAATCAATGGATATGATGCCCATCAACTCACACATTGTCAAATTTGTTGTTAAATTCATTGTACAAGTAGCATGATTGCTATAAAAAATATCTTACATGCTTCACTGAATTAGAGGACTCTCTATCCAGTCAGAAAATGAATTTCTTACTGTTTTTTTACTGAATTGTGTGGTATATAATTCATGGATTGTCTCATATCTCTCAAATAGGTGATTGGAAGGAGGAGCTCAAGAGTTCATATTTAAACCTGTCAAGCAATCAGATACGAACAACTTGAGAAGCCATCCAGAAAACTATGCATATGGATAGCATTATTTTGTATTGAATACAGCAGAGATTCCTGAGTGAACATGCTGGAAAATTAGCAGAGAAATGCTACAGAAAAAAAGAGTGAAAACCAAGCCAGAAATCTTTTGAAACTTACATGTTCATCCTTCTTTTTGTTCTCGTGTATCATTACGCTAATAAGCATTTATGCTTGCTAGACGGTCTACAAGACCAGAACTTCTAAAAAAACTCAGTAAGCACATAAGCATTTAACCATCCAAAAAATTTGAAGGGGAAAAAAATCCCATCCATCTGTATATCAGGAAGTTTTATACCTTCTTCTGAGCATTTTGTGCAGATGCTTCGGTGCAAGGATGGAAGTTGAAGCACACGGCTAACGAGCAACATCACAGCAAGATGAGCCACCGCTGTTACTTTTCCCAGTGATTTCTATCCTTGTTTCTTTATGCCCACAATCTTCTTCTAACTCCAGAATTGTAAAAACAATCAGCAGAAGCACCATTCATTAACAAACAACTTGCATCATTACCCTTAAAAGGTCATGCAGCTAAAGTACGTCTGAAAAAAGTACAAGGCTATCTACCTCGAGATTCAGTTTTCCATGGAAGTAAAATGCGAGTATCACCCTGACACCTGATACGAATGAAACCCTCGTGAGTGCAGGTACAATGTTGTTTCTTTCCATAATAAAAGAGAATGAATTGGAGATAGAAAATAAAATAAATTGTTGACTACCCACAGCTGAATGCCTCCAGAAGTACACGGTATCTCTACAAATGATGATGTGTCTTTTGCAAGATCGGTAGAGTCTGTTTCCTTCATACTCTCTTTCATTTCAGGGGTTCTATTTGGAGATATTGATGGACTTCCCATTTTCGAGGACAAGCCCTTACTGCCATCAGAAACATCCATCTGTAGCTCAATGTTGTCCTCGACAATAGATGGGTTATCAACGCTCTTTTCTCCATCTCTGCTCAAGCTCTCCTTCTCTAATCCTAGATAGCTCTGTGAACACAATGAATCCAGAACTGTATTTCCTTTGGAGTCTTTAGATAAATTTGGTACAGTTGATACAAACTCAATGTTTTGGGAAATTGGGGACGGGGTCTCATGTGAGTATACATGACTACAAGGATGACGGAAGTACATTTCTTCTGATATGGGTGAATGTTCACCAGGCAAGTCAGGAGATCTCTTAAATGGTGTATTACAGTCGATAATTAATTGGGAATCTGTTACGTCAAAGACATCTTTGCTCCAAGCACTGGGACCTGAGGCTGAAAGTTTTCTCATCCCAGAAGTTTGACAGAAGGAATTGCTCTCAAAAGTGGCAGTTTGGAAGCAAGCTGGTGTTAGACTTGCTTCTGGCATCCTTGTAAGCTTTCCTAGTCGGTTTACACTCTCTCTTTGCTGGAGATGGCTTCTATTACCACGATTTATTTTCTTGCCATCTATATTCTTCTCATAACATTTGTTCTCCTGGAACCAACCATGTATGCCATGGACCTGTGTTCCCTCTTTTCTCGTTGGTGGTCTATTGCTTTCATTACCCCTCACTGAAAGTCAAGACAGAGATTTACATTGAAATGTTCATGTGAAACCAATATGTCAATCAACATATACAGGAACCATTGAAAGTAACCTGCACTGGAGGAGCATGATTCTTCACTGTCAAGAAGTTAATAAAGGAATCAAAAGAAATCAAATCAGTAAGCATGACACGTAAAAAAGGGAATTGTGAGATGATGCACAAGGTGGCCAAGAATGTGAAACCTCAAACTCAAATTCTCTCTTTCGTGTTCCCTTATAAAGCACGACCATGATGGTTGGTTGCTAGCATCTTTAACATTATGATCTATCCCTATGGTAAACCTGCCATCATACGAGAAAAACTCCTAAGTAGAAATGAAAATAACCTAAAAGGCTCTCGGCTAAATTGCATACCATCTTGCATCTGAAATTTCAAAATCACGTAGATACTCTGACATCTGATGCTTGGTAGAAGGGGAATGTGGATCTGATCATCAAAGAAGGAAAAAAGAAAATATTATAAGCATCAAGCGAATAGTAGCTAAGTTGCAACAGTTTTAATTCAGGATCCAGTACTTTCCTTGAGAATAAGCTGACACTAGGGATAAATGACATACTAGTTTATACCTCAGTAAAAAAAATGAAAAACTGGACATGAAGGGAGAAGTACAGAATCTAGAAGCAAATAATGTCAAGGAGGTTTAAAATGGTAAACAAGAAAATACAAGCGCCAAAAACACGAAGGTTTTTGTGAAGGACTAGGAATTGCTACATAGTTCACTTTTAATCACTACAGGAATGGGAAAATTGAAAGGTTAAAACGAAAATATAAGAATATTTTTCTAACTACAATCATGAAAGGCCTTTTTATTTTCCCGTCAAAGACCAGAAAAAGCGAAGAAACTTATAATTTCTTCAGATTGCAATATTTTTCCTTGCTCAACCCGTCTGCTAATTGATAATTGAACTTGAGACAGAAGTAAGGAAATACATCAAATCAATAGAGATTATTGATTTCTCAGCATTCAATCTCTTAATTGCCTTGTGAACATGAAAGTGAATTAACTAAATGGCATAAAGCTTCAGATCTATTTGGGTTTCTTTATTAGAAAATATCTATACTATTCTACAGAGAAATCACAAAGCAAGAATGCGAACAACAGTGAGCAGACCTGCTCAGACTGGAAGGTGGGTGTAAAATGACAAAGATTTTGCAAAAGTAAGAAGCACCTCTGATATCAATGTTTTCTGTTCTGTGCTTGCTGGCCCTGTAAAGTCAATAAATCATTAAAAAGGCCAACTAACTGAATTCTTAACAGGACATGAAAAATTAATCTCTCAAAAACCTTCGCTCTTGTAAAGAAGAGCCTTCAAAGTTGAAGTCTCGCCCCCAATGGTCGTTATTATTCGAATAATCAGCATAATCATCATCTCTTAGATCTACCTGATTCTTGCAGAATAATCTATATTCTTCCACTTTGTCAATATGGTTATCTAGGAAGATAGAACCTGCTGAACAGCCAAAAATAACAGTTCCACCGTCATGCTACTTAGTAACATGAAACCTCAGACAAGTAGAAATTTACACCTATAATAGACCGAAAATTACCTATACAGTTCATCATGCATTGAAAAGAACATAAATTAATACGATTCAAAATCATAACCTGCAGTTCTGAATTCTAGTTGTCGCAACATGTTAAGAACATTCCAAAGAAAAAATAGATGGCAAATCAGAACCTTGATTCATCAAAGTTCCAATTCAATTAAAAAAAATTTGAACATGCTAACTAAACCATCAAATGTCTGGTTACAACAGAGCTGCTAGAATATGATCCAGCTTTTACCAGTTGCAACTAGTAACATGCGAGAAACAGCATTTCAGGCATTCCAAAAGGAAATACTAAACATGTTTTGCTGATGAAATTCCAAAAGGATGAAACGAATAATGATTTTGTTTGTGAACAATTAGCCACCCAAACAACAAAAAACTAAGCCTTTTTCCAAATAAATTTGAGGTCAGCTATTTTTTCAACAAGTCCTTTCAGATTATTACAAGATCCATGATTGTAATAGGTTGACGGCCAACATGAAACTTGGTAATTATGACATAAGTCCTAATACACAATTAGTTTATAAATAATTACTCCCCCCCCCCCCCCCCCCACAATTAATTTATAAATAATTACTTCCCCCCTCAAATTGCTTTGCAGAGAGGTTGAGAGAGGGTTAAAAACAACTGGGTACATAGTGCATATAAAGTACATTATGTATGACCAATAACAGAAATATATCAACATCCTATTTTACATGTTAACAAGCTTATTATAATGTTCAAACCAAGTTCTGTTAACATTCTAAATGCTATCAGTATCAGATCTACCTCAAAGTTTCCAACTGCGTACAAAATCAACAAAAGACTAAAGCAATACTACAGTTTTCAGCAGTTGGATTCAACTTAAGTCACTGATTTGAAACCCTACTCAAATCTTTCGATCTGGAAAGGTACACCTTCTAATGAATATCAAAGCCGATGAATATACAACAAATCACTTAGGACCACAACAGGAGTAAATTCCAAAATAATTGATGAGGAAAAGGTTTAAGGGTATGTATTACCATTCCAAATGTTTTCATCACTGTCTTTGGTGTCGTACATGATTACATCATCCCCCAATACATCGTTCAAGCTATTATCATATCTGTCAAATGGCAAGGACTTCCTGAACTTTGAGAGCCTCGGCTTTGAATTGCCAAATGTATAGTCGCCCGAGCAGGAGAATGGCTGGTCTATGGAATCATTGTACAGTGACGAAAAATCAATATCCTCCACCATGTCATCCTGTTGGTTGTCAATATGCTATATCAGTTACAGAGTCGGATCAATATAGCCCATAAAATGGGAAGTGACATCTAGATTATCATCATCTCAAATAATGGCACACTCCATAAAAAATGGACTACAATTCATAAGACATGATTATTCATGAATTATGATGCTGAGAATATTTGGATTTGCAACCAACAAGAGCCAATGCTTTTACGTATCTTGTTTGCATTCAATGCTTTACAGACAGACCACCAATCAATTTTCACCACATTTGTCCTTAGAGAAAAGGAAGTAGAAAATCGAATGTGGATATCAGTCAAAAACTGAAAAATGTTAAAATTTTAGACGTGATTCTTCATAAAGGAGAATTGAATTAATTGACAGAAATGTAGCTCTTTGCAGCCAGAAACTTCTTGAGTTGCATTGTGACAAGCATAGCTAAGGCATAAGAATACATCCCGAAGAGGCATCATATCCTCACTGGACATTCCAATTAATACATGCTACAAAAACTGAAGTAATTTCACAGTCTTGGGCTAAAGAAGAAAAGTAGATCTAGTAGCTTAATGAAAATTTCAAAACAAGTCAGATATTATTTTATACGAAGCGCTGAAAACTTTCTCACAGATGTTACTGCTGACCGCTTTTTGTACATTTCAAGGTCACTCTAGAGGGACACACAAGGAAGCTACTGAACAAAAATAGATTATAGTTGCAAGAAGAAATTTATGCAAATATATGATTGAAAATAGAAATACTCTCACCATTCGAGACTCAAAATCATCCAGACCATACTTGAAGGTTTTGGATGTCCTAGCTTGTCTCCTAGCTTCTTCAAGTGAAGAGAAACTATTTAAGACAGATCTGCAGTCAAGAATAAAAAAACATTGTAAATGTAATTAGAATAATCATAACAAGCCATTTATGGAAACTATGACTCAGCCATGGCTGCCTAGCAACCGAATTTTCAGGTCCACAGAAATGTGGCTTCCTGCAGATCATGACAAATGGCTTTGGCTTATATCTACAAATGCATCCATCATACATGTGACACTATTAATGCCAAGAAATGTAAAAGTTTCACTGAGTATGCATGGGAGATTAACATGAAGAGATCTAATTTGGTGCTGAAATTCAAAACTTCTGAATTCTATAGATATTTGTCTGTCTAGTATTGGACAAGCCAAGCTCAAGAATGACTGCAAGTATACAAAAGTTGAAAAACGTAACATCAGAACAAACCTTGCATGTTGCCCGCAAAAGCATTTTAGAGTCTATCGTCCGGTAAAATTAATCAGTCTAGTGGAACTGAATCAATTAAAATTACTTCTACAACACCATCTGAGGTGAAATTCAAAATATGTTTCATGAGTTCAGTGTCTAAAAAATCAACTCCGAACGTTCTAGAAAGAAGCCAGGAATAAGAGTGACAACTCAAGTGCCAAATGTTTTGATTACTCTGCAAATAGGCATGTAAGTTTCCATCTGACAATGCCTTTCTAGCCATTTGTAGTCCATAAAAATCGTTACAGGGTGACAAGTGTTGGATGTATGGAGCCTAATTACTTTGTTTATTTTATTATAGGGGTATATTTGAAAATTTTGCAAAACACTGTGTTGCCCATTTTATTATCTATATGAAGGGTATCTAGGGCAACCTTTTTTGCCTGTTTAAGAGTAGAGAGATAACAAAGAGATGCGGGATCAGAAACGACTACAATAATTCATCTTCTTTTATACATTGAAACTTTTCAACAGCATAAAGTGGACATAGCAGAGTTAACCACTCTAAAACATATGCTTTTGCTTGTATTTTCTGTTTCATGTTACTAATTGCTCTAGGTAGTACAGATTAATTATAATCCATTACAAAAAAGTCATTTAAATTGCAGTGCCGAGAAGAGTTGTATATAAATGTGTTATGTTCAAGACACTAAATACTAAAAATATGTAAAATAAAAAGATGATTTTTTTTTCAGATTTGCTTGTTTGAAATACCACGAAATTACAAGTTCAGAATCTAGACATTCGAGAATCAAAACAATTAATCACAATTCAAGTGCTCAATAGCAGAAGCCAGGAAATTATAAACAAAGCATTACATCGGACTTGTAGACCTAAGAATTTGTGAGATCAAATAATCAATTTTAAAAATGGTAAATGACATGAATTTGTGACTCAAATACAGTCTAGGATCCTGAATCTTGAAGTACGAAGAACTAGGGATTTGATTGTTTATTTGTACTACAAACATGTGATTTTACAAGGACATGCATCCACAACTACAAAACTAAAGATGTATCCATGGAAGAAGGTTACTGCAAGCGAAAAGCCTTTGCTTGACTATGATTTGTAATCTATGCACTATATGATCAGTTCCAGAATATGTTCTGAAAAGATATTACCTGCAAGGAGAGTTAATTGGAGTTTCCGTTTCCACTTTTCCCAACCCTGACATGCAGAAGTAGTTCCCATAAATTTTGCATGCTAACATTGTTGGAAGTCGCGGATAACTATTAACAACCATTATAGATTTGAACATGAATTAAGGTAATTTCTTCAAAATGCTGTGACATTAGCGACTGTTGAATTTATTTTTTATAATAAAGAATGGTGAAAGGAACAAGACGTGGAATTAGAATGACTTAATCAGCATGCAGAGAAGGGAGGGGAGTAGAAGACGCATGACTCAGGACCATATATTTGACACGAACAATTGAAGATTAAGAAAAGAAAGAAGTACAAAGAAGAGAAAGAATTGAGGGAAAAGAAGATATCAATTTAATCATATAATCAAGGATTAACTATTACATTGAATAAATCCCTCTATTTATAGAACAATAAACTAAAAAGAAGCTAAAAGCAAACGAAGTTCTAATAAACTATAAAACTTATCGCAATATTAAAACTAATTTAAATAAATATATTTTAAATCAATCTCTATTTTGAAATTCTATTCTATTTCTAACTCTATCTTTATCTTTATTTCTATCTCCATCATTTATCCCTGCTGAAAGAACTTGACTACGACGACGTAGACTAGAACTTCATTCTCCAAGAACGTCGATCTATTGTCTAGATCAAATGTTGCTATTGAACTCTTGACAACAACATATAGCTGGATTAAAACCAAGAGGGACGATCTTTCTTTTGAACCAAATACCGAAACTGATCAAGTGATCACGACTGAAATTGCAAACCATCCCCTAAGAACATGATTTGACCAAGGGGATGATCTCTCTTTTTAATCAAGTACCCATGCTGAACTCCAAATAGTAACAACTAATTCAACCCATCCACAAAATTTTCAATTGGTTGTGTATAATGAGCACAAGAATTAGCATTGTAGATTGGCTTGCACAAAAAAAATCATTGCTACATCGAATGTTTGAATTGACACCGTTAAAAAAACAATTCTTCTACATTGAAAATATAACTTTCATTCAAGAGCAATGACCAATTAAATTGATTATTTTTATATGAATGTTCCAAAAATATTTTC
The DNA here is from genome assembly GCF_002742605.1 of Olea europaea var. sylvestris. Taxonomy (NCBI): domain Eukaryota; kingdom Viridiplantae; phylum Streptophyta; class Magnoliopsida; order Lamiales; family Oleaceae; genus Olea; species Olea europaea. The sequence goes on along the minus strand of NC_036256.1, from coordinate 13,940,146 downwards.
TTAATATGTTTAGGGAATTGGATCAAAGAGACGTGCAATAAAGCATAGTAATTATCATTATAGTCCCCTAGCTTATATTGCACATCAAAATTTCATGATTGAAAATAATTTATCCTTTTATCTTGACACAAGATTTAGGAACATTGATGATAAGAAGAGCTAAAGTAGACAACAATCGAATATTTCAAGATGGTTTGACTTGAAAAGGTTTAGGCCAAAGAAGAATAAATTGTTCCGATACCAAATTGACGCAGGAGCACATACTAGACACAAATAATTGAATATTAAGAAAAAAATGGTTGAAAAGAAGAGAAGAATTAAGGATAAAAGAAGATATCATTTTTTTCATATAATCAAGGGTTAATTATTACATTAAACAAACCCTTCTATTTATAGAACAAACGAACTTCTAATAAACTAATAACCTTATTGCAATATGAAAACTAATCTAACTAAATATATTTTAAATCAAAATCTACTTCAAAAGTCTATTCCAATTCTAACTCTATCTTTATCTTTCATTGTATCTTCATCGTCATGTCATTATTTCCTTCTTTTCGCATTTATTTCATTTTTCTTCTGGAAGAAATCTTTCTAAAGACGGATTCAATTGTCATTTTCCTTATTCTCCATCTATGTTAATTGTAGATGCATCATTAAGAAATTACTGGCCTGCCAACAAAGCCAAAATGTAAACTAAAAAAAGAAGAAAAACTTACACTGGCGGGGTTACAAATGATTTATTCTTAGGATTTTCTTAAGCAACATGACTACCTAACGGATCATACTACTACGGGGAAAGAAAAACAAACTGGATTACTTTCTAAATCAACAATATAAAAATCATAACGATAAAAAAATAAAAAATATATGTATATATGTAAAAATCATACCTTCAACTGAAAATGCAACATGAGATTCCGGTGCATGTACTGAAATTTCTTTCACAGTGCCATGTGCTCCATCATCACCAAGCAAATCAATAACAGATATCCCTGAATTGATAGAACAGGAAAGAAAGATAATTTGCAGGGAGTTATCTTCTGATACATAATGCAACTTTGTTTTTAAAGAAAGATACAAACGTGGTTGTAGTTGATAATAGAGACAACTAAACTCATTCATCAAGTTTCACTAGCATATCAATGAATTTGATTTGACAGCCGATGGAGGACATGAATGCGTCAGAACAGAAGGGAAAAAAATTCAATCATTGTAGATACCATGACATTGAGTTGTCAACTTCAACTTGTCACCATTTCCAGTTAAACCTTCTTTGTAATCAAGTGGGCTGACTGGGAGCCTGTGAGCATTGGTAACATGAATTGTCCTCAGAATGCAGCTTGTTAAGAGATAATAGCATGCAGCAGACAGAAACTATAGGTACAGAACAATGTGCTTGAAAGTGCAATGAATAAATTTTTTACACAGTCAATCTGAAAAAATGTGCGACAATTTGAACTTTTAAGCCCACATCCAAATTATTATTGGACTATCAGTGAAAATTTCCATGGCTATCCTTTCCAAGCAGAAATATGCTTACTTCTTTGGGCTAGTCTCCACATGGCCGCATAATGATGGTCCTGTAACAACACAATCATGCATATAATCTGGTTGGACCAACCAATTTTTAATATATGGACTAGTCAGAACAAAAACAACAGAAACTAGTTTCAGAAGCATACTTGCTTCATTAGTTTCAAAATGATCTCCAGCAATGGCTTTCTTGGTGTGAATTGCTGGGGAGTAATGTGCATTCTGATAATTCAAATTGAAAGTATCGTTCTCTGGACTATCCTTTCCTTGCATCGGCAGGAAAAGGAAAATATAATTAACAGATTAAAACACATTATACTTGACATTTGCGAACCTTTGAGCAAGTACATCATCATCATCATTAATCATATGTGGAATTGAGCAATCATAAACCAAGAGTACATTGCAAATAACCAACAACATAATCTTGTATTAAAAAATTTCAAATATTTCTAACTTGGTTTCGTTTTCAAAAAATAAACGTGTCTAAGCTAGTTATGTCATGTTGCAATTATAAATGAACTGGTAAAGATACTGACAACTTAAGAAACCACTCATCACTTCGTTTTCGACTTTTCTGGGAAAATATAGAGGATGAATTCTTATTCTTCTTGTTTCTTTACTACCTTCAATGCCTATCCTTTTCACGTTGAGAAGTTGTTCTTTACCACCTTCAATGCCTATCATTGTTATGTTTCTTGGATTATTTACAAGTCGTTTTCAATTGATGACAGGGCAAATAAACTAAATTGTACTAGAAAGCTAGAAGTCACAAGTAATTGTTTGTATAACTAGTTAAATTAGATTTCCAACTTTGACAACAGGATAGACACAACTATGCCCCTAGTTGATGGGATTAAAACTAGGGATTAAAATCAAATTTTTAGTGAATTTTGATAAAAATTGATGAAATATGCGGTTGAAAAGTTGTTTGTCCCATAAAGTATATGATTAAAATTAATTGTTGACTTTGACTTAAATTAAAATCTAGATTTTAATCACTACCAAACCAAACAGGGGCTATATCCTTAAATTTAAAATAATAATAATAATAATAATAATAATAATAATAATAATAATAATAATAATAATAATAATAATAATAATAATAATAATAATTTGTTCAACAATAGTGAGGACACAAATATATCCTATTTTCCTCATGTTTGATTGAGTTGATGAATAAATTTGGATGTGCACACCACTTGACTCTTATCCTCATAAAATAAAAATGATGGAAAATAGCAACGGGCTTTTTAGGAAGTTAAGAATTTGGGGCAAATTACCAATGAGGCAAGTGGTGGACTTCTGGTCCTGTGTAAGAGTTGATAAATTCAAAAAACTAAGAATATCGAGTGATCTTTCATTTCCATGGTGCTGACTACATGAATGCCTTCCATTAGCATCGTTCTCTAATCCAGCTGATAACTGCTGCTGTTGTCGTTTTCTTTGCTCAAAATATTGCTTTTGCCTATATTATTTCAACTCATGGTCAATATAGGCAACAGTCAATTCAGTCCATCTTACTCTCGCAGTTTTTATTAATCTTCCACCAAGAGATCTATTAGAGGTTTATTTAGTTACCATATATAGAAAAATCACGTACAATCAAGGGCACAAATCCATGTTTGTAACTAGGCCCCTGATTGTATATGATTTTTCTATATATGGCAACTAAATAAATCTCAAATAATAAACCTCTAATAAGATCAATGTGGAGAATGTTGGTTTAATGATCAATGGATAGAGTTAGAATATGTTTTTGTACCTTTTCTGAGTAGACCTTCTTGACTGCAGTTTTCACCTCCGTATGATTAAATGGCATGACATGAAGACACATAAAAGATAAAATACTGTTATGTTGGAAAGAAAAGCTAAATAGGAACCATAATGTTCAATCTACTAAGAAAGTACAACATGAACTTTCACTGCTGTCACTGACAAAAGAACATACTCACAGAAAAGAAAAAAGAAAAAAAAGGAGAAAAAAGAAAAAGGAAAAAAGATGAGCCTGTTGATGCAGCCAATAAAAGGATCAAGGAAGCAAATATAAATGGAGAGTTTTCAAAAAAACACAGCTCCTCAGCAGGACACTTCCGTCCGGGCAATGTATTAACCAAAAGACTCTTAGATCCATAATAGGCCTTGATACAGTTTAGGTCTACTTAAAACATGCCCCAAGATTTACCACCTAATTCATCATTCCCTTAATTTATCCTGACTTGTTGGAGTATATTCTGATTTCTTATCTCATCCATTTTGAGATTTAAGAACCCAACATTCAGAACCATTAGTTTTGCAGGTAATGATTATTAATTTGACAATCATGGACTTTCAAACTTCAACACTTACAAAACTTGAGCTTTGTAGAGAGAAAGATGCAGATAATAAAAGGACTGAATAAAAGCAAAATAAAGGAGTATCTTCAGGCTTCAAGGTAAAAATAAGGTCCTTGAAGATATCCTGTAGCGAAAATCAGACATCAATTGAGTCTTTTGTAGTTAGCCTTTAGAAACAGTCTCTTAGCATGTCCGGTGGTATTTTAGTGAATTCTATAAAAAAAATTAATTGCTGTAATTCCTGGAATGAGCCTCAGGCTAGATCAAGTTATGTTTTGGCATTTCAAGATGATTTAGAAATGGTTTGTTATGTGTTTTTCCCAAAAAATAAAAAATAGCCTCATTGGAAAGAGAAAAGCAAGTTGTCTATAAAGTTGTGTAGTGCTTGACAAAATATAAGACTTTAATTTTTGAATTGCATGATAAAATTCCAGCCCAATGTTTGATGCCTATGGGAGATCTTGGGAGTGATTCCTAGATTTATTCTACTTGTTGTTCCTTTTCCTCTTTATTTTTCCGCAATTCAAGACTGTGCCCGGACCATTAAACCAGCTTCTTTGATGGTTAAAGCCCAAACAACCAAGTCCAGCTAATTTTTTTGTAACGTGCTTGTCCTAACAACCGAAAATCCCATGTACAACCATTCATTGATACAGATAATATTCATCAAATTTTTCTTTCTCTTGATTTATTTATTCTTTACCTAACCAATATTTCTTAAGAATTGAAGATCGTTGGTGTTAAAGATATAGTTTTTGTTCCTTCCCTATTTACTTAAGATTATAGACGAACTAATTCAATATGGTATGAGAACAGATACAAAGTTTAGCCGCCACCCATATATGAAAATTGTTCATGTGTCAGGCCTAATTTAAAAAATTAATCCAGTCTGCATATAGGACATGTTGAAAACATAATTTAAATAAATAGGTGTCCCCCCTCTCTAATAAGTAAAGGTTTTAGAAGAGGGAGTTCAATAGTTAGGTAATGTATCCAACATCAACAATAGTATATCACAGCCCATCAGGTTCTACAATGTTGGATCCTTGACTAAAAGGCCATGCTCAAAATGAAAAGGCCTAAGCTTAATATCCACTTGAAGATTTTAAATCCATCAAAGAGATTATATAGATAGGCTTACATAACCAGGAGTTTGGGGTGAGAAATTAGCAGTGAGCACACTAGAGTATCTTGCTCCTTGACAAGCTGAATTTTGAAATAAATTTTAACACCGCCTTGACGTTTCTATACTCTTCTTGATTTAAGTTCTACTTTAAAAATCTTCAACAAAAACAGTTACTCAAGCATTCTAAATTTCTACAGAAATTGATTGCATGACATGATTAACAAACATGTAGTGCAGTTAGTGAATTCATGAGTTCATTAGAAAATACAGAAACGTTGCACGTCTGGCCCACAATTAACAGACGCAATATTACATGATTGGGGAAAGCCCAAACAAAGCATCACAGAGACAACCTCCAGCCAGAATATTAAGACCCACCAATACAAACTCAGGTTTAGTCATCTCTGCAGGCCAAGCTGATTTGGTCAATAATTATAGAATCTTTTATCAAACGATCAATTTCTACTTGACAAATTTGGTTAACTAAACGATGAGTAAAACTCTATGATTTCTGCTTGTTAATAAAGGAAGTACATAACAGAGCATTCCCAAATGCAGGCATCTATTTGCTAAAATATACATAGGCATCAGTGTTGATTGGGTTTTTTTCCAAACTGGTAGGTGCTCACTATTCACAAAATTGTGAGAAGCAAAAAATTGAAAAGAACTCAATTGCAAATCAAACTTACAGCTATCACTTTCCGCCTTGATCCACCCATCCATTGTAACATTGTATGAGATATGATGTCTTGCTCAGTCTCAACTAGGCCACAACAAAGTTAAAGAGAAAGACAAAAGAAAATCATAAGCAGAAGATAAATTATGAAAGGCAGACAACTTCAGAAAAGGGCGAAACCTCTGTGTTTAATTGTAAAGTGAAACATAGAAGACATGTCCATTCCAACAAAATTGAGAGAAATACTAAAACATTTTATTTCTGTTTTCATGATAGCCAACAAATTTTTAAATTTGTATTTTATCTGATAGGATAGAAAAATTAAATTACAGATCCGAAAATGGCAAAAACATTTTTCCAGCGCTCCACTAAACACAAGCATTGTAGAGAACTTCTACATTTACATTGAAATATTAAATTCCATTGCCCATTAATTTGCATTTCCCTGAAATTGCTAGAGCGAGCGGCCAGGGGCAGAGGGGAAAGCCATAAACAACCACATTAAAATTCAAGAGAGATATTGTGGAGAAAACTGCTGTTTCATAAAGAAGATTACCATCAATAAACATCAATTTTGGGGAAAAAATATATACACACACTAGAAAGCTAGGAGATAGAATGGCGATAATCTTAGATCCAGGTTGTGTCGAAATTAAATGATTCACAACAATCAAATCGAGCTCGAAGTCAACCATTTTTGCACAAATAAATCTGATACTACCTTCCGAGTTTGGTGATGAAGAATCCTAGTAAAAATCACAGCAACACGAGATAAATTGGCGCCAACGGAAATCCTTGTGCACTTATGAATTACAAGATCGGCTTTTAATTGGGCTTTATAAACGAAACACGAGGAATGGGCTTCTTCCGAGTTTAGTGAATAGGCTCACTGAAACACTGCAAGAGAGAGTTCGTCTGCGTTTTTTTAGTTCGTCTGCCTAATTAGTAAGCCCCATATCTTTTTTTAGGTCCGTTTGACACCCATTTTTTTGAAAATGCATTTTTTTTCTCTTCTTTTCAACTAAACATTCTTCATTAAAGTAATATTACATGTAAATAAAAAAAAATTCCTTATTTTTCAACCACACATTTTTCATTAATTTACTATTCAAAAATACATTTTTATATAAAAATGGTTCACTAACACCCTTTTAAAGTAAAAATTACTGACATACCTACATTTCAATTTTCAAAACATTTTTTTTTCAATTTAGAAACATTTGTAACAACCATCCAACTAACAAACATACCTACCCAAATTCCAAACCTTAAGAACCTTACCCAACTCACCACACCCCTACAAACCCTAATCTACCTCCCAATCGTCGACGCCCCATTCAGACACCGACATCTCGATCTACCTTACCCATGACATCACCTAAACAGCCACCCGCCACCACCACATTCCAAATTCGTCACTATCATTTTAACCAAACCATATCTTGCCAATCCCATAACCCATCAAGCACTACCACTAGTTTGCAAAATGGGGGTTGTTAGTCGTGGTGTGGTGGTGGCCGACGTTCGATTGGTGTTGGTGGTGGAGTGGGTTTGGTAGGGTTGGAAGGAATGGGATGAAGAGTGATTGTGACTAATTATTTTGAGTAATTGTGATTAATAAAATGGTTAATTTGTGACTAATAAATAATATATTACCTAAAAAAGATGAGATTGCGATGGGAAAATAAAATAGTTAATTTGATAATTTATGACCAATAAATAAATTTTGACCTATAACATTTATGTTTGTGATAGAGAAATAACGTATGACCAATTAATTTGATAATTTGATATCGATAAATAAAATTGTGACCTATAAAATTTGTAGTTTGTGACTGTATCTTTTTGTGATTGCATTTAGTGTGTATAGATATATTTGTGATCATAAACTATATAATATTGTAACATTAATATATTTAATTACTTACTAAAATAATAAGATTTTTGATTATCTATTTAATTAATAAAATTTAAATTATGACCTAATTTTTGAAACTTCAAAACAAGTTTCTTAATTTTGAAATTGTGTCTTGCAACTTTCTTAGATATGTAATGTTTAGTTCTGAAAAGTATAAATAGATCTCACTTAAAAGAAAAAAAAAAAAAAAAATGCAAATAAAATATAGAAAAAATGAAAATATTTTCGTCATGCCCAACAAACTGTCAAACCCTAGCATTGCCACCACTCTTACGGCCAACCACCCTAACACCACCATTCTTCCAAAACCAACCTCTCAAATATCTAAAATTGTAAGGTACAACTGGAAATACTCACAATTGCTTCAAAACACGGTTGATTTTTAGAAGAGGTATAAGCAAAAATCGTTGAACCAAAATTGCCAGTTTAGTACCAAGTGGACCTGTACACATTTTTGTTAACTAAACTAAATGACATGGTTTAGGTTTTGGAATTTTAACAATGGTTTGAAATCAAATCAGATCATTTAAATTATTTTTTTTTTTTTAAGAATACAATATTAACATCTAAAATAAAATATAATTAACATTTTAATACAAAACGGATAATTTGATTAATTGTCCATTACCAAATATGGTCAATTACCCTCATTTCATAACTCCATTACATATTCATCCAACACCAAATTGAAACTCTCTTGAGGTATTGAGTATTGGCACCGCAAACATTGTGGTCGTTGGTATTATTTTAATCTATTTAACTTCTCTTTGCAATTCTGAGGAACGCGAAAATCTTGTTGAATCGACTTTATTTTTTGTTGACATGTACATTAGAGTTGTACACTCTAGTGTACGAACCCCTCTAAGGGGGGCCCACGAACTCATGTGAAGGGGCTATATACGTACACTCTAGTGTACAAGTAGAATTTTCTTTTTTTGTTTAGTGATGTTGTATGTGACATTATTAGCTTTTCTTTTGTATGGACTCAGCCTAAGGCCTTGTTTGTGATTGATTTTATAGGCTAACTTCTTAATATCAAATAATCAGAACTTGTCATGTGTTTGATAAATTCCAAAGAGAATTGATTATATTAACAACAGATCTTGAGAAGCAATGAATTGATAGTTTTCCGTATTCAGCTTTTAGCCTTTTCATTTATCCATTGTTAAATGCTAATTTTCACCCTAATTAAATAAAGTAATTTTTTTTTCTCTTAGATTTATTAGTATTCCAATAATAAATATCTTCCATTCCATATAATTCACATAAAAGATTATTTATATTTATTTGATATTTTTCATGAACATTGTGAAATTGAGAGACCGGAATGCAAAAGTTCGATGCATAAAAGATCATTAAATTTATTTGAATATTTTTCTAATATATCATGCTTTTAGTTTGTAATTTATAAATTTTGACGATAACATAAAATCTTTATAATCTTCAACCTACTTATGAACGAACATGTCAAATTTACTTTTTCATTACAGTTTTAACACATGCACAATTTTCATAAATAGAAGATGACATACTAGAACTCATGATCTTCAGTTATTACAATACCATACTGAAGTTTCTTGTTTAAAAGTTTACGTTAACGAATATGGAATACGCATATTCATTTAAAATTAGCAAGGAACTTCATATTTATTCTGAATTTTAAAACCATGATTCTCCTGCTTATGTAATACGCATCAGAAGAACATGCAAATTTTAAGGCTAATGAGTTGACAGGGAATATATATTGAGAACAAAGTAAAGTTCCGGTAAAAGAAACACAGCCAGCTGCAGATTTTTGACATACACACTAAACTTCTCTTGCAAGGCTTGACATGCGACCAAGAGTCAATCGGTAGATAGATTAATACTCGATCAAAGGACAAGTGAAAACCATGGAATATATTCGACCAAATCTCTGTTTGGCGTGATATTTATGCACCTAGATAAACAAAAGGATGGAGGATTGTCGAAACAAAACAGATAATGTAGAAATAAACGAGTTTATTAAGACGCGACTCAGACAAGGCAAGATGTGTTGAAGCCTAAGAAATTTCTACGTTACTAAAACTAGGATGCTATTATGGGTGGTCGCTTGAGACTGGTAACAACCTGACGAAGCCAATGATAATCATTCCGGTAATGTTCAAGTGATGAGCAAAGCTGCCTTATCGCTTCTCGTTTCTCTTCCGCTCCTTCCCTAATAACTTCTTCTTTTCTCTCAACCTCCGTTTCCAATTCTTTAACTCTCCTTCGCAACTTCTCTGCCAGTTTATGTGCCCCTTCAGCTGCAACAATCAATTCAACGTGCTCCATATGCAACTGATGCAAATGATTCTTCATTTGTTCGATTTGATCGTCTTTCGAACACCTCTCTGCAGAAAGTGTACTGATCTTAGCATCAAGACTGTCTTTCTCGGACCTTAGCATGTTGTGATTCAGTTTTAAGGCTTCAAGAATTTTATTTAATTCTTCCAAGTGGTCTTTTTTCTTGGAAATTTCAGCCTGCAACTGCTCAATTTGAGCTCGTAGCACAACTTCCATCTCTACTTTTCCAGCTTCAGCTCGACTGACATTTTCCTCTAAGGATTGGCAGCGTAAATCCAACTCTTTTAGGCTATTCTCCAAATAAGTTCGTTCCTTCGACATTGTAGTTAAATCTGATTGAAGTTGCTTATTTTCTTCAGACAAGCTCTTACTGGCATTCGATATTGCTTCTTTCAGTCCCTGGATTTCTTGATCTCTGTCAGCAAGATTGGATTTGTAACTCTCTATTAAATCCTGAAGCTTTGAAACCTCGCTTTTCTCATTCTCGAGTTTAATCATCCAGATGGAAATCTCCTTCTGTGATGATATAAGCTGATCTTGCAAAAGTTGAATGGACAACTTGTTGCCCCCAAGTTTATCCCTTAAGTTAGCAACTTCCTTCTCTGACTCATGGAGCTTCTCTTGCGTGATTTTCAGTTCCTCCTCTAGTGTCTGAATTTCGTTCATTGGGTCGAAAACGTCAGCTTTTGATGCATCGATGCTTTCTTGAAGCTCTCTAACCTGATTTTGCTCAACTTCAGGAACTTTAAGAGATTTACACTTTTGAAGCTCAATCAACAAAAGACTATTTTTTTCTTCAAATTGCCGAATATTTTCCTTTGCAATCCTCAAATCTTCTTCATATTCCGCTACTTTAGCAAGAGCTTCAGAATTTTTGCTGTCAGATTTCTTAAATGAGCCTTCAGAAATCTCTTTCTGTTGCATCTCGAGTCTTTCTTTCACATCCGAAGGCTCAGTCTCTAATTCATTAATCCTCCCACGCAAATCATGTTCCTCATCATTGCTCTGTGTGGCCGAGTAATTGTTAATGGAGGAACCATCCGACTCGGATTCAGAGTCAGACGTAGATGAATCATCTCCTTTATTTAAATCTGAGCCAGTTCCAAGAAAGAATACAAATCCAGCCGGGCGAGCAACAGATATAGGATGACTCGGGTCTCGATCAGGAGATGGCAAAGAAGAAGGTGGTTCAGATTCCACATCAGATATTCCAGAGCCCTGAGATTGGAGATCAGATGGAATACTTTTTCGAAGTTCTCCAGTCACAATATCATAACGCTCAGCCAATGCCCGATACATTCGATAAAAGTCTTCAACAAGACTTGTCAACTCTGGTCTCTTCTGATAATACATTTCAGCCCTTTTTGCAAATGAATCTGCATCCTCTTCTATGAGTTTTAACATCAGTTTGACTTTCTGGTCCATTTCTGGGATAAAAAACCATGTCATCAATTTTTCAGCTCGACATCCATTATTCAAATTACAATATGCTAGAATTATAGCAATAACTACACAGAATATAAACTAAATAATAATAAGATGAAAACTAACGTTTTATCTTTACAATTTAGTGTTAATACAATACAGCGATATAAATCAATGCAAACCAATTTACATCATCGAAAATTGTCTTTTTGATCAATCGTGTCAGATGCATTATCTTTCTTTTCCTGATGCTTGCAAAAACAAAGACGAACATATTTCAGTCAATTTCCATTAGGAATTAAGAAAGGAAAATTGAAAAGTTATGTTTCTGGTTTTAAAAATCTGTTTACCATAATTTTCATGGTTTCCACTTCAATTAAAAATATACCTTCAAGATTATCTTGTAGCCACTTCGAGTTTTTGGGACTAATGTGGCTATCCCACCACCACGAGTGCGACTTTTTTGATTCCATCCTCTTCATCTTAGATTCCATCCTCTTCATCTTATTTGACTTAACCTGAGATAAAAGAACCAAGATAATGTTGGAAAAAGCAAAAGATCACAACAAAAGAATCCTTTTCCACCATCCATTTGTTATATTGCTAGATCTAAAGGATGATCTAGAGAAACCAATTCTTAGCAACTACCACAGCCACTAGCCATGATTTCACTCTGAATAACTAAGCCTACAACGAACTAAACCCCTGCCAGGATAATTATACAGCGTGCGGTTTCTTACCAGCGGTGATGCCATTATATGGGAGTTGGAAGCAAACCTGACTTTTAACACCTTGCTCGAAAGCAAGTTAAGTCAAATACCTGCAAATTATATCTATATACATGAGAATATAGACGTACATATCTAATATGTAAGTCATACAAAAATACATGAACTGATTTGGATTTCATCAATAGCTTACAATTATTCAACCTAAATATTTACTGATTAAATATTCATAATCATGGTAAAACGTATTTCGTGAAACTACAATATACAAACCATCAGTCAAGAAAGCAAACACCATTGCTAGAGATAACAAGATTTTCATTTCTAACCATAATATATAACAAACATAAAATAGAAGAAAATAGCTTCACTTAGCCAAATGATTAGAAATTAGGTAGACAGTCTTGAATAAATGCAAATCATGACAAAAGGACAAGAGCATGATCCATGGCTGCATATGTTCCAGCCTATTAATTGGAGGTAATAAAATAGTGAGTTGACTAATTAGATTATTAGGATGGAGCCACAATATTAGGGCTAGGATTAGCTCGGACTCGCAAACAATGAGAAGACGTAAATGTTGAACAACCTCATTTAAGAATAAAGTAGACAAGTATACTCATTAACTCGCATATTCACCTATTCATGAAAACTATACACATATTTAAGGCTTGAATAATCCTATCTAGCACCAGTCTAGATGGCTACACTTTATAAGTTCAATTAAATGAATGATGTGATTATGCATTTAAATGAATATATTATTTAATGCCATATAATTGCCACATAGACTTGTGTTTAATATCAATAAAATAGCATTACTCTAAAGGCTTTTGATGAAAACATAACATTTTATCTAAAGGCTTTTGATGAAAACATAATTTCGACTCGCTCATTAGAACTCGTGTTGAAACTAAAATTTAAATGAATAAATGGGTTTCATCTCTAATGACTTGAGGTGTAGTTCAATTCGACAATTGGATCGCCAGCATGTCTTGAGCCTTGTTTGTATCATTTCAAGAAAGGGGACCATTTTTTCATCTTAGATTAAACTATTGGAAGCAAATTGAAGTACTTCATACGTTACCATATGACTTGTGAGCTGCATTTTTTGTTGAAAACCCTTAACTTCAAGGCATTTCTTGAAATTATTAAAATAAAGATGACATTATTTTTAGAAATTCATTCACGATTTTCCAAATAATACATTCAAGAAGAAATGCAAGCATAGAATTTCAAGAAGAAAAACTTCTGGGCTCTAGTAAAAGTACAGAATTTCCAGAAATAAACAAAAAATGATGCAAAAAATAAAAATAATAAACCAAGAAAACATGAAGTTTAATCAGAAACTTCATGACCACACATATAAACCTCACATTTTAAATAATGCAAGTAAAAATTAACAATACCTGAAAAAACATATATATTTCCACAAGCATCATCATTTGAATTCACAGAAATAAACCAAAAATAAAAATAAAAATCCAAGAAAACATGAAATTTAATCAGAAACTTCGTGACCACATATATAAACCTCACATTTTAAATAATGCAAGTAAAAATTAACAATACCTGAAAATATATATATGAAGAAAATCTCTCACCCTTTTTTTTTTTTTTTTTGGGAAAATTCAAGAGGCCCAAGAAAAGTCCTGAAACTCTTGCACGAGAGACAAAAAGGTTGAGAGATTCTTGCTTAGTTGAGGACTTTGTATTGTCAGCCCTACAGAGTGGAGGGACAAATATAATACAATATCTGAAATTTGTTCACGTGGAAATGGTGTGATTTTTTCAAGTCAAAGTTTTAATAATCTGTATTTTATTATTTTGTGTTAGAAAAAATGGTGGAGAAATAAGAAACAAAGGTCATACGGCTGTATTTTTCGTTCTCATTCTTCAAAAAATGAGACACAAACGGGGGCTAAATTATTCTGACAGGTTAAATTTGGTGGCTTAATATGATGAATAACACTTATATTTTTCATTTCAATGAAAAAAAAATGGGAACTAAAAAGGAGCTTGAAGAGCTAAACCCAACTTTCTTGAAGCGAGTGGCTTGTGTGGGCGAGTTTAACGGTTCGACTTAGTTCATTTCATACCCCTAAGTTGAATTGTACAACTCACAAATTTTAGTGTATTTTTCTTGATTAAGTATTATATACTTTGATGTACAAAATATGCATCGTGTATGTAATCTTGCATTTACCCTTGAAATGTAATAAGTTGCCGATCAAAATAAATACATTGTATTCTTGCATTCCATCACATATTTAGCCCTTCTTTGTCACCCATTATTTATCATTTTAATATATTATTTTTTCTACAGAACTCATTTTCAACCACATATCCCTCATTAAAATAAAATTACATGCAAACAAAAATTTTTTAATTCTTTTTTAACTACACATTCTCCATTAATCTACTATAAAATTTTTCAAAATTAAAGGGACCCAAACACACCCTTAACCTATTTGACCAGAAATATTCATCTCATATTTTCCATTTCTACCATATTTTTGTTTCTTTCTCTTGTGTGCTCACCAATCATGATTGAAGTTAGGATTTTTGACTTAAATTGAGACTAGAATAGCAGTCGAGAGCAATTAATGAGAGTGATGATAGGTGTACGGGGTAAGGGTTAAGAACTCTTACCAACACCTTCCATGGGCGTGGGGGAGGGGGGTGGGTTAATTTTTCAACATTATTTATTCATATCAGACACGTATCTTTGTGTGAGTTTGTATACATTATGTGAAAAAAAAATTATGTACACCAATTATTTCACTAATTAATGATTCCTTTCTCCACTCATTAAACATATGCATATAAGATTTGAAGTATTTCTCGAAACTATCATCAAATATAAAAATATTCCTTTCAATTGTTAATTAAATCGAATTTCTGAAAGCTCTTCTAAAATATCATTTTATAATAAAGTTTTAACAATTTGCTTTGATTTGACTACGAAAATAGAAAAATATAAGAACATCCTTTGGGCACCAAAGACAAAATTCCCAACCACTTTTCACAAACGTGAGAAATGTTGATAATTATATTATTTTTTCTACCCTAATGGGCCACGGCCCATTAAAGTCTGATATTGATTGCCCTACATTCCCCCGCTTGTAAATTTACAGAATTACCCCTGGAGGACATTTTCATACGGATTTCCATGTGATTCTGCAAAAGAGCAAAAGAGATCTCCAACTTTTGCAACATAATCTTTATAATTAATCCTAAAAGTATGAGCGCCAATTTTGAGGGTCCCTACCACTCCTTCTTTGGAGAATCGTGAAAGAGATAAATTGCGGGATGTGCTCCAATAATCCAGATAATAAGAGCTTACCCGTACACTGATACTCACAAAAAGTCCAATTCCACATCTCATGAATCGAATCTTTATACTGCGGCTGCTAGCAAAGTTGAGACTACCTCACCCTTGTCCTTTGCACCACTGAATTATGCTCCGAGGGGCATCTTTATAATTAATACTGTTTGTATAGAAGATGAATCACCATGGTAAAGGATATAAATACTTAGGTCAGCAAGAATTGTAAGGTTGAAAAATGAGTTTCGGGGATGTCCGTGCATGTTATAGCATGAATATATAAATATAGGTCGAAAAATGAGCCAGGACAAACAATGAGCTTGGAATTGTCCATGTGGGTCGATTAAATACAGATTTAATCCTAAAAATTACCCATAATCGTTTTTAGAAGGGAGGAAGAGACGAAAACTAAAAAATCACCACAAGTATCAAGCACCAGTTTAAGTGGCAACTGTCAAAAATTAAAAGATATATTTACTTAAATACTATGTCATATGATTCATTTAATTGAACCTATCAAATATGACTATTTAGACCGATGTAGATAGCATTATTTTTTATAAAAATGCATCAATTTTAGAAGGGCTTGAAAACTACCATTTTATTTATTAAAAAAAAAAAAACCACTTGCAATGTTGACTCTTCGAATTTGAAAAATCAAAATATTTTTGTTGTGATTGGAAATCTGTTTGTAGAAGTACATCAAATTGCTCAAATAAATTGGAAAAAGAGGTGAGGTCACGAATTTTTAACTTGCGAACTAAGAAATTATTGAGTCCAATGTGGTTTACTATGAGCAGGTTCTCATTTGATTACACTTCTTGTTCGTATGATGATCATTCTATTTTATATTATATTTTCGTTAGTCACTTCACCTGTGTTTGTCATTCAATGTCCAAATTAGAAAATGTTGAGTTTACTATGACTAACTAGACCTTTCATGTTAACTTGATCTAAAAGTTTAAACTTTTAGACGGACACCTTATGCATGCATGATTTCATTAAATGGGTGGCAAGAATATACTTGAAGATTTGCCTGATTTGATAAAATGTTAAAATCAATCTAAAAGCTTAAGCTTTAGATAGAGTGACATGTATATCAATTTAAATATCGTCTTCAACTTACTCTTGTAATTTTTGTGATGAAATTTTGTATTTTACGTGCCATAAGAGCGCCTGGTTGAGCTCCATTTTTTTTTTAGAATAGATTTTGTAAGGAATGATTTTTAGAGAATGTATCATTAAAAGTAAGGAATAATTTCGAATTTATATGAAAAATTATTTTATTGAGACAACGTGTAATTGAAAATAAATTTTGAAAAATGAGACTCCATACTACATACAAATTGGTCACATTGATTTCATCTAATAATGGTTCCTTACAAATTATCATCACTTCTCTCAAGCCATGAAACAATAAAGATTAAAGACAGCTTGTATTATTACATTTCTTTCATCACATAGTTCTTGTTATTGTCTAGTTTCTATGTATTCCTAGAATATCCTACTCCATATTGTTAAGATTAGTTCCTAGTTTTTGTACAAGGTATTGTTCTTGCACTCTGCAGCATCTCATTGCTTCTCACATAGTATATATTGACCATATGCAGCTTGCTCGCTTTATCGACGTGAAGCTATGGAGAAACATAGATGGAGTTTTGTCTTCGGCTATGGCTTCCTCTTGCAAATTCTGAGTTTATGCATTCTTCTTTCGTGTGCCAAAGCAGAGAGTAATTTCCTTCTCCCATTTTTGTTCTTCAACATTCAATGAGCAAGTATCTTAAAATAATGATAGATCTATCTATAGCTCTTATGATTCGATTTCAAGAGTACTAGGTTTTTCGCATTTCTTTTTGGTTTTTGAAATTGCGACTCTTGAGATTCTATCTTAAAGTATTAGTTTTATTAAGAGGAGTAGTTCAAATCATTAACATACTACCACAAGATGGTGACTCGATTTTCAGAACATCAATCTTAAAATTTGATGAACTAAATTGCTTCTTTCAACTTCTTGGCCTATGATCACATTTGAGTATTAGGGTTCTATCATAAAGTCAATTTCATTTAGTCCTTGTTTGGTTCTCATTTTTTTCAACCTCATTTTCAATCTCGTATTCTTTCAATAAAATATTTTATACGATGACGAAAAGTATTTGCCCATAATGCCTTAATGCTGCTTTTAGTTAACTGACTCGAAATATTTGCTTCATGCAGATACAACATGGCCAATGGCGAACGTGAATTTAAGCCCAATCCAGGCTTGGAGAAGTGCATACTACTGCCTCCAAAATGTAACTTATTTTCTTCTCTATTATATTATATGTAAGAATAAATTATATAATTATAACAATAAAATGCGATATTTTGTGATGAATTTTAATTTTCTGTCTCTGAATATATGAGACGGATTCAAGAGCACTAGCCAAGGAAAATCCACCTTTAAGGCCTCGTTTGGCAAAATTTTTGAAGAGTCAAAAATTGTTTCCGAATTGACTAAAAAGTTGGTTTTGAACATCTTTAGATAATTTTGTGGAAATGGTTAGTCCAATTAAAAGATTTTTTTAGAGAAAACTGGTTCAAGATAGCTTCCTTAGAAAACTCTTCTATAAGAAGTAAAAACCTTGTGATCTTAAGCCAATATTTTTCGTGGGCGTCTATTTTAAACAATTACGGATTCTAAAGCATTAACACGCCTTTTATAACACGAAGGCATAGTGGCCAAAATCCGATAGAAAAACTATATTGATTATATGGAAACGAATTTCCCTAATTTTCTTTACTTTTCCTTTTGATTATAGACTTCGAATTATTGCACGAAATATACACTGAATACGTCGGGTTGGCTGAACGTAACCCACGAAGATGGCGCTTCATTCTGCAAGGAAGGGTGCGCTGATCACATTAGTGCAGTTCTTAAATGCATTAACTATGTGAAAAATGACTTTTGGTTTGGAAACAAAGCCACAATCCAAAATCTCAGTGATACCATCAACATTGGCTGCAATACACCTCAAGGTATGACATATATTTTTGACAACTTGGTACATTTTATAGAAAAATCGAGGAGATCCCATTTAGTCGTATTAGCTATATATCAACTTGTGTTGCGTTTAGTGGTGTAAAATTGAGTTGGACTCGGATGAGTTGCGGTTAACCCTTTAAATAAAAAAATTTGAGCACAATCCACAAAGTAAAATTTGTGTCTTTCATTTCGTTTCTTGAAAGGTCAAAAAAGTTGAAAAGTAACATATTGTGTCACTTTTTAGCTCAAATCAACATTTCATGTCGTACTTATATTGTTTAATATTATGTGTCGTCTTACTCGACTAATATATATGGATGCAGGTTTTAATGGAATTAGCTTATATCAATCCAGTGGGACTGGAATAAATTCAGCTCCATTTCTCTTGGCACTATCAGCTTCAGCTTTGCTGTTGGTTTCATTTTTATAGATATGCAGCATGTTTTTACTCTCTCTCTCTCTCTCTCAATCATTCCCTGGATGGAATATGTATGTGATATGTCTCGTATAAGAAATGTAATAGAAGGAAGAATAAAAATGTAAACCTAACTAGTAATTTTATGAACCAGTTTTATAATTGGACAATGCTACATTTATTTACACATTTTTACTGAATCTTTTACCTACAATCACAATAGAAGGACGGGTGCCACGAGCTGAAATTTTTAAATGCATGCGGGGCCTGCACGCGAGAGTAGGACACCAATTCAGTAACACATTTTCGATACATATATATTTATCCTTTGTAATCCTATCTTCTTAATTTAAGAAAATTCTAAGTATGTTCTTCCATGTTGAGATGTTTTTCAAGGCAAATCAAAAAACCTATTGACAAATTTTGTTTTGGGAAAATCTATAAGTTGAAAATTAGTAACAATTCTCGTTGAAATCAGATGATATTCTTAGCATTGATAAGCGTTTAATATTCGCCACAATATATAATGAATATTCATGTGCAGTAACTGTGCTTTCACTCTATGTCACATAGTAGATTATTATACTTCAAATTTATACGATCAAATAACTATGTATAAATATAATTGCAATCAAATAGCTACACTTTAATTTTGATGTAATTTCGTTTATTCAACTAACGATAATTCATGACATGATAATCTATAAATGATGACTATCACATATAATCATTAGATGCTAAAGCGAAAGAAGTAAAACTTCATGAAAATAAACGACTTACATAATTTATTGATCGCTACGTCATTAAATATTGCAAGTTAAATTGATGAAATTCAACGGAATTATCCATTTGAAATCAGAAGCATAGTTAGTCAATTGAATAGAATTGTAGTTACTTTATTGAACTATAATGAAAATATAGTTAATTTTTAATAAAACTTACCCAAACGATGACAAATAAAATGACGAGAAAATGATATATTTCTAATCTCCTTATGATAATATCTATTGAATGCATTTGATTGTCAATATTTTCTATAAAAAATGTCATTTTTCATTCAAATTTCTACTCTTGTGTTGTTCAAATGATATTGTTTTCCTACTTTTGTCACGTAACCATATTTTCCTTGAAAACAAGAAAAAAAATATATTTTTTTAAAGGGAATAAATTTTTATTTTTCAAATAATTCACTCTCTTTCTCTCTCTCATCTACCTACCAATAAAAAATAGACATATATAACATTTTCTAGGTTGGAAATATAATCAATCAAACACATTCAATTGATAATTTCCATATAAATAATTTCTAGACAATTCAATTGTCTAAAATTTATTTTCCTTTCATGTAAATTTTATGCTTGTAATCACACTCACTCTTAATGAAAATACATAGTCATCCTACTCGTATCCCTGAAGAATAATGCATAAACTTAAGAATCAACTTAAAGGTTGAACCCCAACTTTGAGGGCCCCCACCGTCCTGTCTCTAGAGTTTTGTGAGGGAGGTAAATAGCAGGATGTGCCCCAATGGGCCAAGGAACAAGAGTTGCCTTTACACTGCGCCTACAAAGAGTCCAATTTCATGTTTCAGGAATTGAACCCCCACACTGCTGCTGCCAGCAAGGCGTGAGATAACCTCACTCCTATCCAATTCCATCAACTTGCTCCCAAAAACAGTAGTCAATGAAGATTAGCCAGTGCCAGTAATCCAATTTTTGCTCCCAAAGAGAGTAGTCAATGCCGGTAGAAATTGATTGCAATCACTGGCGGGGGGGGGGGGGGGGCATGTAGGGTCAATTGACCCCCTAGTCTTAAGGTTTTTTTTTTTCTTTAATAAATAAATTAGTAGGTCAAAAATCAAAATAGTCAAAACTCAAACAAATCCTTCCCTGCTTCAACCGTATCTCTCTCTCTCAACTCCCGTCTCTCGCTGCCTTGCACAAACGGCGCTGACTCCCACCATTGAAGCACAGCACAAAGCAGTGAGAGCTCACCCACAGCCATCGGCCACCGCTCCGTCCCCGCCTCTGTTTCTGCCTGACCTGACTGCCTCCACCTAGAACGCCTCCGACCTCCATGCGACTGCGGCAACAGCAACAGCCGACGCCAGTCACGCCAGTGCCGACGACCCATCACTACTGACTTGAAGGTTAGAAGCTTTACACTTACAGACTTATCACTTACTCAAATTTTTTCTTTGAATTCTTCTCCATAAGTGACAATAACCGTAACTGCTGCCTGTCTGCCTCTATATGTCATGTGTGGTTAGTTCCTATTTCTAAATTTGGATTTATTTACAGTTCAATTAATCAATTATGATTCATGTTCCTGCCCAATAAATGTAATTTAGGGATTTCTGATTTAGGGCTTTGATTTAGGAAATTGACCCTTTTCCAGTTTTCTGATTTAGGGCTTTGTTACTTATTTATATGTAAATTGATTATTGATAATATTGATTTGGGAAGATTGAAATTTTGTCTGACTTTTGGTAGGTAGGAAATAGTATAAACTGATTTAGGCATTTCTAATCTTGTTGATTTTTCATTTTTGGTTGGTTTGTTTCAGTTATGGAAAAATACTTTAAATGTACATCTACGATTTCCTGTGATGAACAAAATATCAGTGAAAGGAATGTTCGAAAGAAAAGGGATGAAAACGATGTTGGGGATGTTGATGTTGATGTTGGAGATGTTGGGGGTATTGGAGACGTTGGAGATGTTGATGTTGGATTTGGGGGTATTGGAGACGTTGGAAATGTTGAGGATATTGGAGATGTTGGGGGATAGTGGAGGAAATGTTGAGGATATTGGAGATGTTGGACATGTTGGGGATGTTGATGTTGCACAGCTTCCCTCTGATCCTGGATTGAGAGTTCCAATACAGAATTATGATGTTAATATTCGAGATGTGATTCGAAGAGCATATATGCAAAGAGGTCTTTGTCAGCCTCGCAATCATATGTTTCCACCCACAAGAATAGGTAAAATAGACCGACGATTTTGTGTTTCGTGGTATAATGAGCATCCCACTTGGTTGGAATACAGTATAGCAAAGGATGCAGTTTTTTGCTTTTATTGTAATCTTTTCGGTTTGAATGGTGGTTCATTTGTTAAAGGTGGATTCTCAAATTGGAAAAAGAAAGAATATATAAGAAAACATGTTGGGGCTTCAAGTAGTGCACACAATCAAGCTCGGGTCAAATATGAATTGTTCAACAATCAAGAACAAAGTATTCGATCTTGTCTCGTTAAACAATCGCATCAAGCTCGAACAAATTATCGAATCCGATTAAATGCTTCAATTGATTGTGTTCGATTTCTTCTACGACAAGGATGGCATTTCGTGGACATGATGAATCTGAAGATTCAAACAATCAAGGAAACTTTCTTGAACTGTTGCATTGGTTGTGTGATTATAATCCTGAGATTAAGGCCGTTGCTTTGACAAATGCACCTGAAAATTTGAAATTAACATCACCAAGAGTGCAAAAAGATATTGTAAGTGCTATTGCTTCCGAATGTCTACATGTGATTATCAAAAATATTCGTGATAGTTTCTTCTCAATTTTAGTTGATGAATCTCGAGATATTTCTGTGAAAGAGCAAATGTCAGTTGTCATTCGTTATGTGAAGAATGGGTATATATTGGAACATTTTATTGGTGTCATTCATGTTTTGAATACCACAGCTGCCTCACTTAAGGCTGCAATTGATCAATTATTCTCAAGCATAGTTTAAGCATATCTAATTTGAGAGGCCAGGGATATGATGGAGCTAGTAACATGCGAGGTGAATATAATGGCCTCAAAGCACTTATTTTGAAAGAAAATCCAAGTGCTTACTATATTCATTGCTTTGCTCATCAACTTCAATTAGCTCTTGTAGCCGTGGCACAGAAACATCCGAAGATTGAAACTTTCTTCACTACAGTACATAGATTGGTGAATATTGTTGGAGGATCAGCTAAACGGAGTGATCTTATTCGAGAGAATCAAAGATTGAAAATTCTTGAATCACTCAGTATTGGTGAAATATCAAGCGGACGAGGTCTCAATCAAGAAATTACTCTTCAGCGTCCTGGGGATACACGTTGGGGCTCTCACTATAGTTGTTTAATTAACTTGATTACCATGTTTTCAACTATAGTCAAAGTCATTGAGATGATTGCTACTGATTCTACAAGTACCGGAACAAGAGGTGATACATGCATTTCATTGGAGTTGATGTTAATATTTGAATTTGCATTTAATCTATATCTCATGAAAAAGATTTTAGGGATTTCAAACAAATTGTCAAAAGCATTACAAAGAAAAGATCAAGATATTGTCAATGCTATGAAATTGGTGCAAATATGTAAAACACAACTCCAAACCATGAGAGATGATGGATGGGATTCTTTTTTGGGAGTGATTTGTTTGTTTTGTGAAACTCACAAGATCAATGTTCCCGATATGGATGATATGTTCGTAACTGTAGGTCGTTCACGGCGTGAGACAATGACAAATTTGCATCATTTTCGTGTGAAAATGTTTTATGCCGTCATTGATATGCAACTTCAAGAGTTGAATGATCGTTTTTCTGAAGCAAATAGTGACTTGCTTATTTGTGTTGCATGTTTATCTCCAAATAATTCATTTGCTGCTTTTGACAAGATCAAATTGATTCGACTATGTCAGTATTATCCGATAGATTTTGACGCAGCAAATATCCTAGAACTTGATGATCAACTAGATACGTATATTATTGATATGCGCACTTTTGAAGACTTTGAAGAATTACAAGGCATTAGCGATCTTGCACAGAAGTTGGTTGTGAAGAATAAACATGAAGTGTATCCATTAGTCTACAAACTTGTGACACTAACCTTAGTTCTTCCCGTGGCTACTGCTACAGTCGAGAGAGCATTTTCTGCGATGACTTACGTCAAAAATCGTCTGCGCAATCGAATTGGAGATCAATGGTTGAATGATAGTTTGATTGCATATATTGAGAAAGATTTTTTGATAAGATTGAAAATGATATAATTATTGAACGTTATCAAAGTATGAGAACACGTAGAGAGCAATTGTAATAAGATATATCTTATTTTAATTTTTTCATCACTTTTTTAAAAGTTCGTTACTAACGCCCTAGTCTAAAATGTCTGCGTCCGCCCCTGATTGCACTAGAAACCTAAAATCTTGTTATCACACTGTATAATTCTATTCGACACTGCATAGAGTGTGGTTGTGTTCCATTATGACTGTGTTTCTTAACTCGACAAAATTCGTGGGAAAGTAAAAAATGAACTGATCGGAAGGACCAAAAAAAAAATGACATAGGGGCTGCTGTTACACATGGGGCTGTTTTTCTTGCCAATTAAATCATGAAATTTGTGGAAGATTAAAACTGAACTGATCGAAAAATCATTTCCTGAAATATCAATTCACAAATTGTGGGTTTGAGTTGATTGCCAGCCTCGATGAAAGGAAGAAAATTTAACCAAAATAAAAAATAAAAAAAACTCACGAACAATATTTTTTAGCCCAGCCCAAAGCATAATGAAAGAAACCATCTATAAAGTTTTCATGCTTGTCAGGGAATGTTTTAACCTGTCAGCCCATGGCATACTTCTGTGCCCAGCTGCGGGCTGTAGCCTCATATTTTGCACGGTCTGTCTTGAACATATGAGCTATTTCCGGCACAAGAGGATCATCGGGATTTGGGTCCGTCAACAATGGACAACAGGACCTGACACCAATTTTTATGGAGACAAATCGATTTTAGTATCATTAAATAAAGGACTACTGAGATAACAGAAACAGGATGGGCAACGCAAGTATACTTAGACCTTGAATATAGAAATGCTAACAAGATATATATATATATATATATATATATTTGGGATCCATTTTCCCGGAACTCATTTCAACCACACATTCTCCCATAAAATAATTTTCATGTAAATTCAAAATTTTTCATTCTTTTTCAACCACACGTTATCCAAAAAATTACTATTTCAAAATACATTTTTCCTTAAAAATGGGGGTCAAACTAGCATCATTGGATATCAAATATATTAAACCACCACTGAAAACCCAAGTAGTGTTTGAAAACCAACAATAAGGTGCATGTCCCTCTCTCAACAACTAAAATTAGCAGAACCCTAGGAAATGAGAAAATTATGCTGAAGCAACAAATCTCCTAATGATGAATTGATAACATGTTCCATTCTGATGGAAAATAAGAAATTAGAATATATGTCACTTAGATTTGTAGATTTCATTCTTTTTGATAAAATTAATTTGGTTTTAGGATATTTTTTTGTTCCAATAAGGCCTAACCTCAAGCAGTCCCGGGACTACAAGGACCGCAGTTCAAATCCCACCAAAACTATTTATCTAGAGTGATAACAACTTTTTCTTCATGTTTTGAGTGCTTACTAGTAAATTGAATATTGATTCAGTGTCAATATCAGTGGCCTACTGTATTCTACTTTGCTTCATCCCAAAAAGGAGATGCCAGTTGAAGCCAACTACTTAACCTAAGCCCTTGTTTGAGCCCCATTTTGGAAGAAAAAATGAATTTTTGAACAGTGTATTGATGAGAAATGTGTGGTTAAAAAATAAGAAAAATTTTGAATTTGCCTTTAACATTATTTTATTGAAAAATGTGTGGTTATAATGATGTCAAAATACTGTAGAAGAATGATTTTTTTCTAAATAATGGGACTCAAACAAGCTGTTAGTAGTTTGTAACAACAGGAAAAGCATCAAACTGGAAATGGAAAAATCGACTTTATAGTACCTCCTCCATATCATTAATTACCATTAAGGTTCTATTTAGATTGGATTTGTAAATTCTTGTTACCTAAATATCATTATATGTTTTATAAATTCTCTATGATAAGCCAAGTCTAGAGTCCAGACCCGACTATGTGATCATAAATATGGCCTATTTCATCAGTTGAATTAAATAAGCAGCAGCAACAGTCAAAAGCTCAAGTTTCAGGAGTCAAGCATTTAAGGTCTAAGGACAATACACCCAGCGAAAGGCACCTAAAATATAATTGAATTTCTACCACTCTACTAAGTGCAGTATTCGGGTCTCATAGAAAAAGAGATATATTGAACAACAGAACAAACACTACGCATATCAATTATGAGCACACATAGCAGACTGTTACGTAGCTAAATGATCAAGCCAATACACAAGACTGCAGAACCAATCACAGACAGGACCTCAAAAACACTATGTCATTTCAAGTGGGAAAACCTATAGGTGAGAGTTAATTGAAGCAAGTACGAACATGTAAGACCACAATTCATTAAATGATGTCATCTTAAAAAAAAAAAAAAGAAGTTAATTACCTTAGAGATGGTCAATGCTGGGCTTCACTGTTCTTTCAGAATATCAAGGCAAATGCTTCCACTGCTATTGATGTTGGGGTGGAAGACTTTTGTCCTAAATGCAACCTGAGACAATGTAAAAATCAATTACCTGGATTCACTGAGTTTCTCAACATTATCTCCATGGAAACCAATAACAATCAGGAAGAACCACAAAGTCTCCAAGGATAAAGAAAAACAAACTCTTTTCCACAAGACACTAAATAAAAAAATCTTGTGTACTGTTCTGAGAGATTATCGATGACATTCATATAGTTTTAACAATGGACACAAACATAACAGTTCCTGTGCTCAACATCTACCGAAGTCAGGAGTTAGCTACCAAAAGTACTTCTGGGGAAAAGATGATGAAATTTTAGGAAATCATTTTGCAAGACACAGCAGAAAAAATAACAACCAGCAAAAGAAAAGAATGATATGATGTCAATTTAATCTGCAAAATTGGACTTGGGGACAGGGTAAATCATTCCACAGAATAATTGTTTTATATTGCTTAGCATAGAAACTGATAATGTAAAGAGGGGTTCAAGACCTAGAAACACGAACGAAATCAGCCTGCAAAGTTGTGGGCTTTTGACCATCAGAGTCCCAGGTCAATAGAAGTCAGCAGATGAATCAAAGATGGGGATGTAACAATACAACTAATGTACAGGATACAAGCATACCTTTGGAGGCTTAAATGGGTAATCGGGAGGAAAATGAATGGAAACCAAAAATACACCTCCAGAATAAGGGCTATCAGAAGGCCCCATAATCGTTGCTTGCCAATGGAACATATCTTCTGCTACAGGACCTGCATTAGATATCAGCAATTTTAGATTGAATACAACTGCTGAAGCAAATTTATACAATATAACTATCACAAGACTTAAAAATTAAAACTCCAAAAGTTCACTAAGCAACCAAACTGAGCATCCTAGAACAACTAAACAACACATGCAAATTAGAAACGCGCCACCAATAGGAGCAAGATTGCATGATGAAATAATGAACGATTAATCCCTATCAATAGACTTGCTAAAGCCCCCAAACCATAGCATACAAGTACTGGTGCCATTAGGCTATTCTCTTTCTTTCTCTTAATTTAAGATCAAATTTGAAAATCAAAGTTCAGCTCGTCATATATCATAGTATAAAGTAAAGTACAGAAATGTTGAGGAAAAAGCTCCATTACAGGAAGTACACTAAATGTCCTATTTGAAAATTCATATTAGAAGCAGATGACGAAATAATTTAAGTTGAGAAGTTATACCCCGTTGAGGGAGGCTGAGCCAACGGCAGAGAATATAGGCATAGGTGCACACAATTACATGGGTATATGTAATCAACATGAAAAACAATAGATGACTGAAACCCCTACAAGGACACTGAAGATGGAATATGCACTGAATGCACCCACTGCCAGATGTAGGCCACATTTAGCATCAAAGATGACGACAACAGTGTGCTAATGAAATTGCATCACAATATTACATTAAATTTCTGTTCAATTGCTTGATTCTCGTCAAAGTTGAAATTTAGCGAATTAGTGTCCCTATCTCATGCTCATGAAAGCTCCAATTATAAGTATAAGTTGCATCAGTATTTATTTTCTTGAACAAGACCCTATGCAAGACATATGTAGCCAAGACTAATTAATTCATAATCACCCAATGCAGAACTTAGAACAAATCAAGGGTCTCTATATTCACTACTTAGTTCTTGGAAACTTTAACAGTAAGCAAAGCAATATCTCAGAAAAACCACAACACAATGAAAACTTCCATCATAGAGTCAAAAAGAATAACAAATAATCCCCTAACTATGAATTCCACTGAATATCTTTTCAGCGTGTTTTCAAGCACGTAAAAGGTGAAATGTATTATGTATACCAGCGCTACATGATGTAGGAGGATCCTTCTACAAATCCTTGAGTTCCTTCAATATCCGTTTCGACGCCATAAATTAACCCTTTTTAACAGACCCAAATAACGATAGCCAAATCACTAAATTAAAAAAGCCCACAACCATAAAAATCACAGCATAAATTCCAAGATCCAATATAACTAGAACAAAATGAATTAACAGGATTCATTTCTTATTACGTATCATTACATTTGTATACAGTTAGTTAATTAGTTGGTTAGTTAGTTAACAGCTGGAATTAGCTATCCAACTAATTAACTAACTGTATACAAATGTAATGATACGTAATATTTCTCCACCAGCTGAAACACGTAAAGCCATTAAATCCAGAGAAGTTTCGTGATACAGATTGCAGAAATTTGGTCCTAAGGAAGCAGAGCAGGAGCTGTGATGTATGAAATTGACGTTCGCATGTAGATCAATGTTTTGAAAACCGACCCGATCATCGACCCGGGAAAGCAAAAGGGTCAAGGGTCGAAAGATTGAATCCGGAGGTCGAACCCGTAGTGCAACAAAAAATATTTTTAAACACGAAACTAAGAATAGATAATGATAATGATACTATTAAATGTTAGAAGAGTTTAAATTTTTTAATAATTAAAGAAAGGTTAAAAAAGATTAATTAACTCAATAAAATAATTAATTATAAAAAATATATAAACACTAAACAGTATCATAGTAGATCCCACATCAAAACCTACCACATGACTACACAAGTGTAATGCACAGTTGCACACAGTAAACGCCAAATTATATCCCACATCGGAATCTTTTAAATGAAGCACTACAAATGGTGCCTATAAATGGGTGGGTCAACAAGTGCACAATAGACTTTTTGGGCCTATTAATTAGTGGGTTAAAAGTTGAGTAACCTATACAATTTAAAAATCGGGAAAACCGGATAAATTGGTCGACGGGTTAATCATTAAACCGGACAATTAAACGGTTCTTTCCCCGGTTTTGAGTAAAACGAGTTTCGAGCATTAATCGGACCGGATTTTTGTCCGATTCCCGATTTTCCCGATTGGACCGGCCGGTCCGGTCCGATTTTCAAAACGTTGATTTAGATAGTATATGAGTTATCAAATAGGAATCTTCTTTGGGGTTCACAACCTATTCTAGAATTTTCTATGTTGAGGCAAAAAATATATCCTGCTTGGTAGCAACTTTTCACAACCTAAAAATAATTTTTAGATCGTTATTTTACTATTTAAATCTTCATTTTGATTTTTTCACTCAAAGATGAGACCCTCTTTTCTTTCTAACGATTAAAAAATCAATTTTCATAATCACTACCTAACCGACCTATTATAAAATTAGCATACAATTAACACTATAGAGCCTTTATACATTGACCCTTAACGCCCAACGTTTCGATTCCCTTAAACCTTTTTAAATATTCAAGATATCCATTTCTAGAATAGAGTTTTACGATTCGAATTTTTACAATCAGTTTTGCTCTACTGATATCTTTTTTAACATTTTGATTGACATTGTTGGTCAACAAATTTTAATCATCACAATAGTAAATTAATTTTCATTTGAAGATTAAAATCATGTAAATAAGAATTTAATTAATCCTGAGATCATTGGATTATAAAATCCTCACATATAGAAATGGGAGATGATAACTTTTTTAAGAAGCTATTAATGGCCTAATCAATTGCTTCCTCCCTCCCTTAGATCTTCTCCCTTATTCTCCACTAGGTGTAATTCCTTTTTAGGGAATGTGAAAAGTGGCTAACCCTAATTCATATATAAAATATGCCACTAAAGTGCATATTTATAATGACCTATTATGGTTTGAAAATTACACAAATTTTCTTAGACTTTATTGTAGTAGGTCAATTAAGTCACACACCTTTTATTGGAGCCAAGAGAGGGACCTAATTGGACTCACATGACCCAAGCTCCAAAAGATGTTTTCAATTGGGTCAACTCTTGACCAATTGAGATACATCTATTAATCCCGACTTATTCTACCAAAAAATCGAGATTACACTCTCGAGTCGAGTGATAGTTATAAAAGCAAATTATGATCCAATAACAATATCCTCTGATTATCATTCCACAAGTCAACCCCTATTTGACCGTCAATATGTTGAAACAGGCAAAATGACCGTTTTGCCCTTTAACATGTATTACCCTCTAAGTCCCATTTTCATACGACAAATTCGTTGTGATCAAATTACAATGTAAAGTCCAACGATCTCATCGTTGACCTACTGAGCTCTGATTCAATTTGCCTAGGAAAATACCTTCGAGTGACGATCGTCTCATCTCAATGATTAATGGATTTCAATATTGTAAGTATATGATCTCTAATTGTTTCGGCCCGATTCTCAAAGCACCGAGATCAATCTTCTATTTAAGACTTCGCTCACTGGTACCTCAAAGAACTTGAACTAGCAATCAAAGGTACATTACTTACTCAGGATTTAGGTGACCTGTTTGATAATCAAGTAGAATCTCATTTTAAACGGTCACAAATGAGTCATCTACGCGGTCCCGTTCAATGTGCATCGAAACACAATTTTGCTCCTATTTCAAGATCTAGACAAATCATAATAAGAACAATACAATCTTATCAACATAAAGCGTCCAACTTTATGAACTGATTGCGAACGACATAATTTTGATCACATCACAAATTGTGTCTTACTATACCCGATCCATTGAGTATACAATTTGTGACATCCTATATGATCATGGAACCTTAGACAATCACTTCAAATTATAACAGGCAAATAAACGAACGTAAATTCATAATGTGATTTTATAGAACACTACTCGAAGAATGGGCATCAAACTAACAATCTCCCACTTGCCTTTTTTAGAGTATGTATGACATATCAAGAATACCCATCCCCTTAAGATGTCCATCAAAAGCCTTAGCTGATAAGGTCTTAGTAAACGGATCCGCAAGATTATCTGCTGTTGCAATCTTACTAACCGTTACGTCACCTCGATGAACAATTTCTCTAACAATGTGATATTTTCTCTCGATGTGCTTGCCACGCTAATGACTCCTCGATTCTTTGGCATTGGCAACCGTCCCATTATTATCACAATAAAGCGTTATGGGCCCCATTGCCAAAAGTACCACGTCAAGGTTAAAAAGAAACTTCTTGAACCATACAGCTTCTTTAGCAGCTTCACAAGCCGCTGCATATTTTGCCTCCATGGTGGAATCAGCAATACAATATTGCTTGATACTCCTCCATACCACAGCTCCACTTCCCAGTGTAAATACTGATCCCGATGTAGACTTCCTAGAGTCACGATCGGATTGAAAATCAGAATCAGTATATCCAATAGGATTTAGATCATGTCTTGAGTAGACAAGCATATAATCTCTCGTTCTCGAAGATACTTGAGTATATGCTTCATCGCTACCCAATGTTCTGGTCCTGGATTAGACTGATAACGACTAACAACACCCACAGCATAACAAATATCCGGTCTAGTGCAAAACATAGCATACATGAGACTTCCAACAGCCGAAGCATAAGGAACCTTTCTCATGTAATCTATCTTTGTTGCATTCTTGGGATAGTGCTCTTTATATATATGAATTTCATGTCTAAAAGGAAGTTGTCCCTTTTTGGAATTCTGCATTGCAAATCTGGACAATATTTTGTCAATATATGAAGCTTGGGATAATGCAATCCTTCTGTTTTTCCTATCTCACAAGATATGGATTCTCAAAACATAACTAGCTTCTCCCAAGTCATTCATACCAAACTGCTATGACAACCATTTCTTTACAGATGGCAATGTCCCTACATCATTTCCAATGAGTAGAATGTCATCTACATAAAGAATCAGAAAAACTACTTTCTTCCCTTGTATTCATTTGTACACACAAGGTTCATCCAGATTTTGCTCAAAATCATAGGTCTTGATGGTTTGATCATATCTTACATTCCAAGATCTGGACGCTTGCTTGAGTCCATAAATGGACCTCTGCAACTTGCAAACTTTCCTTTCATGGCCTTCTTTCACAAACCTTTCAGGTTGCATCATGTAAACGGTCTCCTCAAGACGTCCATTTAAAAATGTTGTCTTGACATCCATTTGCCAAACCTTATAATCATAATGAGCGGTAATGGATAAAAGGACTCGAATAGAATTAAGCATGGCAACCAGTGAGAAGGTTTCTTCATAGTTGATGCCTTCTCTTTGGGTAAAAACCTTTAGCCACTAACCTTGCTTTGAAGGTTTCAACATTCCCATCTATACCTCTTTTCCTTTTATAGACCAACTTGCATCCTATAGGCTTTACCCCATTAGGTGCATTTACAAGATCCAAAACCTTGTTGGAATACATAGATTCCATTTCTGAGTTCATGGCTAGTTTCCATGATTCAAAGTCTACATCTTCCATTGCTTCCTTAAACGAAGTGGGATCTTCTTCTTGTTCAGTAGAGATCGCCTGATAGGATTCTCCATAGAGCAAGTACCTAGAAGGCGATCTCACAACCCTCCCACTACGAGTAATGGTTGAAGGCGCCTGATTGTCCAGTCTGACCAAGGGTCCTTCCTCTCTTCCAACTGTTTGATCCTATCCTTGGTTAAGAACAACATCCTCATTATCCCCATTTGAAGGGACATGTGGAGATACAACAATGGGTGCCTCATTTTCTACTACCTCTGGTTCTATTTGCCTATGAGGCCCTGTGGGCATCACTTGCTCATCAGCAACCATTGGTTTAGTAGGAGGTTCCAAGTCATCAATATTAGATTTTATGCGAAAATTTGGAACTGAGTTGTTTGAACCATGTTCTAACATCTCTTCCAATAGAATCTTAGTAGTAGACTTGTGTTCTTCTATATACTTATCCTCTAAAAATGTTACATTTGTGCTAACAAATACCTTCTTATCAAGAGGATTATAGAAGTAGTAACCTCTCGTTCCCTTTGGATATCCTACAAAGAAACAAACATCTGATCTTGATTTCATCTTATCCGTCTTTCCCTTTAGCACATGTGCTGAACATCCTCATATCCAAATGTGGTGTAAACTGGGCTTGCGCCCATTCCACAATTCAAGAGGTTTCTTGTGAACTGACTTAGATGGTACCAAATTCAAGATATAAATGGTTGTTTGTAGTGCATATCCTCAAAAGGATATAGG
The DNA here is from genome assembly GCF_002742605.1 of Olea europaea var. sylvestris. Lineage (NCBI taxonomy): Eukaryota > Viridiplantae > Streptophyta > Magnoliopsida > Lamiales > Oleaceae > Olea > Olea europaea. The sequence goes on along the minus strand of NC_036256.1, from coordinate 13,906,879 downwards.
CAATGAGGAATAACTCATCATTGATCTTACCATATCTAAAAGAGTTCGATTTCTTCTTTCCGAGACACCATTCTGCTCGGGAGTTCTTGGTGCACTCAATTGGGATAATATCGCATTATCCGATAAATAGACCTTAAACTCTTGGGATAGATACTCGCCACCTCGATCAGATCTAAGGGCCTTGATACTCTTACCTAATTGTTTCTCAACTTCCGTCGAAAACTCCTTGAATTTCTCCAAAGCTTCGGATTTGTGAGACATAAGGTATATGTATCCAAATCTAGAGTAATCATCTGTGAAGGTGATGAAGTACTCGTATCCTCTTCTAGCCCGAGTACTAATAGGTTCACAAACATCGAAATGTACTAATTCCAAAACCTCTTTAGCCCTTAGTCTCTTATCCTTAAAGGACCTTTTGGTCATCTTTCCTTCTATACAAAATTCACAAGTTGGTATAGATTCCACCTCTAACTCATTTAAAAGACCATCCTTTGCCAATCTTTGAATCCTATTTAGATTAATATGACCCAATCTAAGATGCCATAAGAGAGTTTCATTAATACTAGACGACCTCTTTCTTTTCTTAATAGTAGTAGTGTCATGTATAGAGACAATCAAAGGACTTAAGATATAAAGATTATTAACCATATGACCCGAACATATTACAAAATTATTCAACTTAATAGCCACCGTAGAATGGGTAAAAAGTACCAAATAACCAACATGATATAAAAGTGCAACGAAAACCAAGTTCAGTGTAAGTTCGGGAACATAATAACAGTCATCTAATATCAAATGCCTACGATTCTCAAAACATAAAGTAAAAGTACGAACAGCTTTGGCAGACACCACTGCTCCTATGCCAACACTAAGAGGGTACTCCCCTTCACTGAGATACTTGGTTTCCTGGAACCCCTGCAAATAATTGCAAACATGATTAGTGGCTACAAAATCTACAATCCAGGTATTAGTAGAATCAACCACTAAGCATGACTCAATGAATAGGGCATTATTGCCTTTACCTTGCTTCCCCTTAGCTAGGTAATCTGGGCAGTTCCTCTTCCAGTGACCATTTTGTCCACAAATAAAACACTTTTCCTTTGGTTTTCCATCGACAGTAGTTTTCTTTCCCTTTGATTTGCTATCTGGCTTTTTATTTGGTATTTTCCTCTTCTTTCCTCCTTTACCACCAGAAGGCTTAGGACGAGAAGGTTCAGCTGTAACAGTCAAAGCACTTCCACTCCGAGCTTTTAGAATAGATTCAACATTTTGTAGCTCTTTCATTAGTTTCGTCAGAGACATGTCCATCTTGTATAGATTATAATCAACTATAAATTGTGAGAACATCTCAGAAAGAATCTCAAGGACCATATCAATCTGCGTCTCGGAATCAATGTCAACTCCAAAAACCTCTACAGCATTGAAGTGACCAATCATGGATAACATATGGTCCCTTACAGATGCACCCGGTTTCATGCGTGTGTTCATAATTGCCTTAATGGAGGCTTGCCTAGCTTGTCGGCTTTGATGTCCAAATATCTCTTGAAAGTTTTCCATTATGTCAAAAGCAGTTTGCATATTCTGATATTTCTATTGTAATACATTTGACATGGATGCCAAAATGTAACAACGGGTCATCTCATCAGAATGATGCAACTTTTTATATGCAACCTTTTGAGATTTCGTGGAGTCATCTTTAGGGGCTTCGGGACAAACTTCATTCAGCACAAATTTGTGTTTTTCAGCGGTAAGAACAATATTAAGATTCATTTTCCAGTCAACGTAGTTTTCTCCCACAAGTTAATTTTTGTTAAGTATTACTGATAATGGATTAAGCGACATTTTCTGTAAAATTAACGATTCGCGTATTAATAAAATGAGCAATAATCTTTGTATGATGCATGTATATGAATATGCAAATATAGACCCAGAACTATATTTGTAATCAAAAAACCTTAAACCCTTACAACTTTTAACACGACCTCTATAGGAGGTCAATGTAGTTGTTGGCAAGGTTGGGACCCTCCCACTCATTTTATTGAGCTAGGAATCTCATGCCACAAGAAAATGAGGATTGATTATTATTTGGCCTATGAATAATTTTGTTGAAATTTTCTATAGGAAGTCCCCCAAAATATTCACATATAAGTGTAATAGCATCCGTCAATAATTTTAAAATATCCGAAATATATAAGATGTCGTTTATAGGATGATCATCCCATTATTTCATTCTTAAAGAAATTCTATTACTAGATCCAATTTCAGTTGATCTAAAATAACGTAGTTTTTCTATAGGGAGACCGATATAATTCGATACTAAATATACGTATTTTAATAACAAATTGGATGACGGAGGAGGCCGTAGGTTTATACATGCCTATAAACCATCTCCCACTTATTATTTTGTACCGTTGGATTTTCACTTAATTAGTTTGCCAAATATAATCAATTATAATGACGCTAATTATAAAATATTTTTCAACCACCTCTAATTAATTAGGAGTGATAAAAAAATATTTAAATGTAAATGCATATGATTTTAGTGCACCGGGTAGTGTTTCATTTAATCTACATGACATGCGATAATAATTAAACATTCATCGATCCATAAAGCGGTAAAAGATAATTAAATGAATAATAATCACTAATGGCTCATCCTAAAAATTTAAATTACAACATGGATAAAAAGAATTACATTGGACCACATCCCGGCTCAATTCTCCAATCTTCTTTGTAGTCCACATCATGAAACATAAAAATAGGGTTAATTTAATTTTTAGGCCCAAAACTTAAAACCAACAAAGTCATTATCCAACAACATTGGCCCAAGTATTAAAGAGATGCCCAAAAAATTCAAATTACCCTAATTTTCAAAACACGTACAACACCAAAGTACACACAACTTCGACGACGTCGCAATCTCCGACGACCCCAAAAAAAGAGGGGCCACCGACACCGCTACCGGCAAGCGGCCCCAGCAGTAGCTGCTGCACAAAGGCAGCAGTTTCGGCTGCTATAGCTGATGCTTTCGTGCAACAGCAACAGCAGCAACCATAGCTCCGGTCACGGCGGCTACCATCGCCGCCGCCTCTAAGTGTTTCTTGAGATTCTTGCATTTTTGTTCTTCCTTCCTCTCTATTGAAATTACAGCAACAAGTTTACATTTTTTCCTCAAAGTACAAAAATGAAAATGAAGAAAAAATACAAAAAACTTAATGCCTTATGACTTATAATAATTCTAGAGAATAACTATAATAAATGAAATACAATAGGAAGTAAAAAGAAATTCTAGGGCCAAAAGTGATTATGAATACATCAACTATAACTTTAAACATATTTAAAGCATAAACATGTCAAAATCAAATAACCTACCACAACTAAACTAAAATACGATTTGTTGGTTAATGAATTTTAATCATCACAATAGGAAATTAATTTTCCTTTAAAGATTAAAATCATGTAAATAAGGATTTAATTGACCTTGAGATCATTGGATTATAAAATCCTCACATATAGAAAGAGGAAATGATAACATTTTTGAAGGAGCTATTAATGGTCTTACCAATTGCTTCCTCCCTTAGATCTTCTCCCTTGTTCTCTACTAGGTGTAATTCCTTTTTGGGGAATGTGAAAAGTGGCTAACCCTAATTCATAAATAAAATATGCCAATAAAGTGCAAATTTATAATGACCTATTATGGTTTGAAAATTGTACAAATTTTCTTAGACTTTATTGTAGTATGTTAATTAAGTCACACACGTTTTATTGGAGCCAAGAGAGGGACCTAATTGGACTCACATGACCCAAACTCTAATAGATGTTTTCAATTGGGTCAACTCTTGACCAATTGAGATACATCTATTAATCCCGACTTATTCTACCAAAAAATCGAGATTGCACGCTCGAGTGGAGTGATAGTTATAGAAGCAAATTATGATCCAATAACAATATCCTCTGGTTATCGTTCCACAAGTCAACCCCCATTTGACCGTCAATATGTTGAAACTGGCAAAATGACCGTTTTGCCCTTCAACATGTATTACCCTCTAAGTCCCATTTTCATACAGCAAATTCGTTGTGATCAAATCACAATGTAAAGTCCAACGATCTCATCGTCAACCTACTGAGCTCATATTCAATTTGCCTAGGAAAATACTTTCAAGTGACGATCGTCTCATTTCAATGATTAATAGATTTCAATATTGTAAGTATATGATCTCTAATTATTTCGGCCCGATTCCCAAAGCACCGAAATCAATCTTCTATTTAAGACTTCACTCATTGATACCTCAAAGAACTTGAACTAGCAATCAAAGGTACATTACTCACTCAGGATTTTAGGTGACATGTTTGATAATCAAGTAGAATCTCATTTCAAACGGTCACAAATGAGTCATCTACGCGGTCCTATTCAATGTGCATCGAAACACATTATTGTTCCTATTTCAAGATCAAGACAAATCTTAATAAGAACAATACAATTTTATCAACATAAAGCGTCCAACTTTATGAACCTATTGTGAACGACATAATTTTGATCACATTACATATTGTGTCTTACTATACCCGATCCATCGAGTATACAATTTGTGACATCCTATATGATCATGGAACTTTAGACAATCACTTCAAATTATAACACGCAAATAAACGAACGTAAATTCATAATGTGATTTTACAGAACACTACTCGAAGAATAGGCATCAAACTAACAGACATCATGGAGAAACTCAACGTCACTTTTCTTGAACAATTTGGAGTGGGCAATTTGACCATTTATTCAAATATATGGCCAGATCTTTTACACATAATGAAATGTCAACCAATATGTCAAAAATGAATGTCAAAGTAACTTTATTATTTTTATAATTTATTAAATCCATCAAATGCTTCAGTCAAACTGTTTGTACAAATAATATGTATCTTTAGAGTAATGCATAGAAGTACATACTTAGCCCCTATTTTGCCCTATATTTTTATAAATTTTTTTTTTTTCAATTTCATTTTCAATGAATTCACATCTTTTATCAATTTTTCATCCCATTTGAACCCTTTCTTCATAATAGATTTTTTTTTTAAAATGGTAATTTTTTGAAAAATGTGTGATTAAAAGATATGAAAAAAATTTAAATTATGTTCAAAATTATTTTATTAAAAGAATATATAATTAAAAATGATTTGTGAAAATGAATTTTAAGAATTTGAGACTCAGATCTAGCTTCTTTTGAATAGGATAATCATCTCAACATCTTCATCGTTTAAAAATTATTCGTTTAAATTATTGAACTCAATTCCGAAAATTAGTCTTGAATTTAGTACAAAATTCTTATCATTTCGTGATTACATGACTAGATAATTTTACCATTTCATTAATATTTGTTATGTACATGAAGTTAAACTTTATTGAAATTTAACTCTTACGAGATTAAAAACTAAATACAACAACAAATAAAAAAAGCTCACACAACTGGACAAATTCACACCGTCACTAGCCATACAAGCATATGCATGCATGATCAAACAGCGTTTTGAATCAGATGATTTTTCAGAATTTGAGAAGGAAATAGAAAATAAAAAATAAAGGTAGATATAAGTAAATAATGGTTTGAAAAGAATCAAGGAGTCTAAACATTGGAGTCCTTGGATTTATTCTCTTCCGAAGATGGTCGATTTTCCGAGTCGGATAGCCGAACCTCTTCGATCATTCTAATGACTTCGTCAATGTTTGGTCGCATGTCCGGTACCTTTGCGACACACGCCATGGCGATTTGCAGCATCTGCACCATCTCTTCTTCAATGTTTTGGAACCTCATTAACTCAACATCGAAAACTTCGGACGTCCATTCTTCCCTGACAACTGACTGAACCCACCTCGGGAGATCTACAATATCATCTCGTCCCGGCGATTGAATCGGTTGTTTTCCTGTAAGCATTTCAAGTAGCACGACTCCAAAGCTATACACATCTGATTTGTGAGTGTGTTTCCGAGTTTCGATTACCTCAGGAGCACGGTATCCTGCCTGTCGAGATGGAGTGGCAGGAGAGTTCATGAGAGGGGCCAACCCGAGATCGGATACACAACCATCTAAATCTTGATTCAAGAGGACATTGGAAGACTTGATGTTTCCATGAGTAAATTTAGCACCACCCACAGAATGGATATGAGCAATGCCCCTTGCTGCTCCTAGGGATATTTTGACTCTTGTACCCCAATCTAGAGGTGTTCTTCCGGCGGTCTTGTTTCCTGTTAAATCGAAATTGAGCAAATATAAGTGGAAAAAGTTCATTCTGCCCACAGATTAGAGCAAGACGCCAAAACACGACCTACGAAAATGGATGATAGATAAGTTTTCTTGCTTTCGAGTTCCGAATGGGTTCTTTCGAAAGGCCATATGTTGAATTCTATTGAACTAACACATTTTAAAATGACAGATTCTTGTCCAGCAGAAGTCTTAAGATGCTCTAATAGATATTACACTGCAGAGAAATTATTTCTAAAATACAATTGCCTTGTGAATTAATATTCTCACAGGAGTAAGACGGTAGATCTTTATTTTTAGTTTTTTCACTGAACCACCAAAGTTATGCTGCATTGAAGATAATCTACAGTTCTGCCATTGCCTTCCTGTGATTCCTTTACATGTCATCCACTTGGAATTTTTCCTGTTTCTCTATTCGTTTGTGAAAATTGTTGACTGGGCTTTATTTTGTTCGACTGTTTAATTTCGAAGAAATCACTAATGAAAACTCTCATCTTCAAGAGTAACAAACATGCTAAATGAAACGCAAGAAAGGCAGAAGAAAGGGAAGGAACTAGAGGGAGGAAATTTCATACCGTGCAACACAGTTGCCAAGCTGCCATTTGAAAAATAATCATAGACTAAGAGCTTCTCGTCCTTAGAGTAGTAATAAGCTCGTAAATGTACAACATTGGGATGCTGTCCCACTCTCCCGATTATTTCCATCTGCTGTTCGAAGTCCTTCTTCCCGACAATTACTTCTTTCAATCTTTTCACGACCACTGCTGTCGACTCCTCTAAGACTGCTTTGTATGCTGTCCCAAAACTACCCTTTCCAAGAACTTCAGCAGAGGCCCGTAACAAGTCCTCAAGATCGAAGTTGTATGAACAGCCTTCAAAGAAAACCAACTTGTTCTTCTTGGGTTCTTGCACCCCGCTGTCAAACTCCTCGCTTGGTTTCTCTTGACTCCCACCACCAGAAGGCTTAACTTTTGGCACTGGACTGCCATCTCTTCGCTTTCTCGCAAAGTAGCACAGGAATAAAACTAGTGCTATAAGAAATAGCACTACAGCCCCTCCGACTGCAATGGCAATAATAGCTCCCAAAGCGAGTTTTTTCTTAGAATTTCGCCTCGAAGGGACGTTTGAGGAAGGTGGAGAAGTACTCGGAGAAGGAGCAGGCGGAGGAGAAGGTGAACAAGAATCTAGTGGTGGCCCGCATAAGGAATTTCCAATGAACGAAGAAGTTGGGAACTTCTGTAGAGATGAAGGAATAGAGCCATTAAGATGGTTGTTGCTTAGGTTCAAACGTTTGAGCTGCGGAGCTAGATTGGGGATTGATCCAGAAAGAGAATTGTTCTGAAGTCTCAAAGCAGTAAGTTGAGTCAAATTCTGAATTGTTGGGGGAATTTTTCCCCGAAATGAATTGAATGACAGGTCCAAGATAGTAAGCTGAGGGGAAAAGATAGTTGGAATATCACCGGTGAAATTATTACGTTGAACAAAGAGGTAACGGAGAGAAGGAAGTGAAAGAATATCAGGAGGCAAATTACCACTAAGGAGATTGGAGCGAAGACTGAGAGTCCTCAGAGCATCCAACTTTCCAAGGGTATTAGCTGGAATTGGACCCTTAAGTCCAATGCCAGGAAGCCGCAGATAAATCACATTGTTAGCATCCGGAGTACAAGTGACTCCGACCCAAGAATTGCAGACTGGCATAGCAGGATTCCAGTCAAGCCTTCTACCATGTGGCACGGCGGCGGCAAATGCTAGAAGGGCTTGTTTATCCGAGTTCAAGTCACCAAGAGCCAGAGGAAAGAGACTCATGGCGATGATGAAGAAAAGAAGAAATATATTGATAGAGCAGAGTTTCATGAGGTAATCCAGAAGGATACGAACGTAAAATTGCTGCAGGTACCGCAGTTCTTCTGATGGGATTACAGAGACAATAATACATGGTTAGATTATCCAAACACAAAATAAGGCACCAAAAGTTGATAATAAAACCAAGATAAGACATGGAGTAATAATTTGAATATTAAATAACAGTGAGCACTCGCAAAAGGCACAAAATAGAAGGAAAAAAATTCTGCAGGTATTAAGATCAAGTTACAAACAAAAATAATAATAGTGATAATTGTTTGTAGAACTGAAAATCTAATCAAAATCGGAAGCAAAATGTTATGAAATACAAAGATGATAATGCGGAAATGGGTGTCAGTACAAGAGAAACCATTAATCCCAAAAAATAAAAAAAATAAAAATAAATCAAATGATAATGCTATTTTGAACTGAACAGCAGATTTCAGCTTTTAGTTTCAAATGGGAAACATCTATATGACCATAACTCTCTTTCAATTTATACATCAAAAATTTCAGAGGAAAAAAAGAGAGAGACGATATCAGATTATTACCAACAACATAATCATATTTCTCCTTCAAAATGGCACTCGGATATTTTGCTTCCAATCAAAATGTATGCATTTTCCACGGCGGCCAATAATTCATTCTTAGGAATTCAAAATGATTCTTAATTGAAAAGTGCAACTAGGCAATTAACAATAGCCCACTAGAGCTGGAAAAAGTATTTTTAAAGATCAACCACAAAGAATTTGAAAATTGAAATAATGAGTAAATCTGAGCACATGACAGCCTTTATTTGGAAACAGCTGACAAGTAAACAGAGTTTGAATAAATAATAAATAAAATACAAAATATGCATCTTGCTAAAGGAAAGTGCCAAGGCATGGAACCTTTCTATACAATCTTCAAGAACAGTAAAGTAATCAAAAATGCTTATTTTACAAGGAAGTGGATTAAAAGTTGCAGCCAGCATCGCATACAGCTCAGTCTTAATAATTATACATATTTTAGCTGCAGAGTTTGTAATTAATTAGCCCAAAATCTTCTTTCCTTAACATAAAAAATTCAATTCTTAAAAAAAAAAAAGGTTAAACCCTAATTCAATTCTTAATTTGACGCCAGATGTTAAATGAGTAGGAATTTTAAAAATAAAAATATCTGAGTCCAAGAAAACATTTTCATGGGAATGGTAAAGTAAAAAATGGGATTTTGGGTAGTTGAGAAGCTCTTATAGCTTCACCCAATTCACATATTTCAGTGTAACTAAGAACCTAAACTTGCTTCATTAGCATTCATCACGATGCAAAATTTCCATCAGTACAGTCTTGTTCAACAAAAAAAAAATATGTGCACAGATTTTTGTGTAAAAGAAAACAAAATTCAACAGCCTCTGCAAAATGTACAAACATACCAACAATCAGATCTGCTATTAAACATTTTGTACTTCAATCTGAGTTAATTCTTAAATAAATAAATAAAAATATATTAGAAGGGTAAAACTGAGAGAAACCCAAAATCACCTCGAAACATTCTGAGAATCCCAGAATTTTTTTCCTCTTTTTCGATATTTTCTGAGTTTTATATGGATTTTGTCAAGAATGCTGAACTCGAGAGGCGAAACCTGAGTTTGCTGTAATGTTGAAACTGCAGTAACTGGAAGCATTGGAGCGTGATACAGGACTCGAACTGTGCTGCAGCAGCATTAAAAACACCATGCTTTTGTCAAGGATTTACACAATTGGGAATTCAATTAACAGATCCAGGAGAAAAATGCAGACAGTATTTTGTAAGTTAATTTTGAGTTTTGTTTAGTGATTATGATTATGAGCTGGAAAAGAATGGAGAGAGAAAGTCAGATGCGTCGGTTCACTCAACCACTGACTGGCAGTGAAAGAGTATAGAGATAGAGATAATCCTGTTCATTTCTTTATGTGCTTTTTTTTCTTTCTTTATAGACATATGCTAGAGAGAGAGAGAGAGAGAGAGAGAGAGAGAGTAATGTTGACGATGACCGTTTGGACCGCATTGCAGTCTGAATTCGTAAATTGACTTTTTCAGTATTATTTTACATTTTCTTAATCTCAATATTTTGACTCCATTTTAGAAGAATTTATAAATGATATACCCCGTTTATTTTTCATTATTTATCTATTAAAATAAAAAAATATAACTATTATTCATCACATCAAGCAATAATATTTGATTTTTTATTTCTTATGTGGGATCTGTAACGATTATATTTTTTATTTTCATTTTTACATTAATGTGTATCAAACGGGGCCTTAATTTATAAATAAATAAAAAGAAGTGATGCATAAGTGAAAGAATTTATTATAATGTATAATTAAAACTAAAGCTTGATCAAAAGCAAAACTCAACTAATGGAATCAAGATTGAACTGTGGTAACAAAAAAATAAATAAATAAATAGAACTAGGCAATTTTAAGGAGTTGTTTGACAAAGTTTTTTATAAAAATTTTAGTAAATTTTAACACATGTTGATGAAATTGTGATTGAAAAGATGAGATTTACGAGTTCTAGGAATTATGTAATTAAAATTAATCATTGACTTTGGCTAGTATTTTAATAGCTTTTTACGTTTTTTCAAACAAGTACGTGAACTACAGATCACAATGTAAACTTGTGAGTTTCGATTTTCAATTTGATTTAAGGTTTTTTTCGTTTGGACCATTTCATTCTAATTTTAACAAATTGTTAATCGGACGGAAAAAATGTATTCTGAAACATATTAACATTATTTTCATTTTAAATTGATTGTCAAAATTTGGGATTTTGATATATTAGCATTATGGATAATAGTCTAACGAAGATAATTAGGTGTCATTCACACACATATTTTTTCTTAAGACCATTTAAATCACACACATATGTAGCTCATGATGTATTTCAATATATACAGTTTAAGATCATGACAATTGAAAATGAGTAATGTTATTCGTAATGAAAACTAACGATAATCATCCTATGTGACATACATATGACAATTTATTATTTGATATATCAATATAGTAATTTTTTGTTTGCATCATGCATTAAATAACAAATTGACATATGATGAAACGTAGGATGATTATTAGTAGTTTTCACTACGAATGGTATTATTCTTCAATAAAAGATTAGGTTGTTCCCTAAAAAATGCTATTCTACTAAATTTTTATTTTTATTTTTTGGATATTTTGTATTATTATTAGATGGAAGAAGTATTAAAATATGCCTACAGAACATAGTAAATCTGCTAAATTTTAAATGCTTTGTCACGTGGGCCCTAAATAATATTTTAATAGTCTATTAAGTCATTTATTTTACAAGTGATCTCTACTATTTATGTTTCAAATAAGTTACTTTGAGAATAATAAATCTTTTACCCTAATATATTGAGGATGCATTAAGCTTAAGATGAGCTTTGTGTTATATTTAGCGCCTAAAATTCAACAAAGACAACCAATGCAATATGTAAAGAGTTTCCAAAGCCAAGTGCACGAAATTTATAAAAAGAAATTTCGTACTCGAATATCTTTACTTCTTACTTCAAATGCTTAGTGTCGTAAAGTTCAAATATTGTGTCGATATCGCTCAAAGTTAAGAATACATACGGAAACTAAGGTCAAATTAAAAATTCCACCAAAGCTTGTGAATTTCATTCTTTCAAGAGCACGCAGTCATTAAGGACATCAATAGACACTGCCACCACTTTGTTCAATATTACAATTCATGGCATACAAAAATGCAATTTATTAAATATCTCCCAAAATTAAGTAAAAAATCCTCCAAAAACACTAACTTGGTTTCACCTCGTAAGCATTCGCTCGCACTATCTACCAACTTCGAGGAAATTCTGCATCATCGACTCTCTCAATGGACATCAAGCCATAACATCAACTCTACGTAAGGTATTACCACCACATTATCCCAAAGTTTACATCATGGCACAATTACAATTAAACATATATCATCAAAAATCAAGTTTGAAATTTCATCTCAAGCCCACTTTCTTGACCTACCATGTTTCAAGCAGATATCTTTAGTTAATAATTTTTTAATATACCAAAAAATACAAAAATGAAAAACAAAGAAGAAAATCTACCATCAATAAGTATTTCTTTTAAGGCTAGGATGTATGTCAAATCCAATGCCCAACCCAACCCTAAGTCAAATTGTATTCATTAAATCTGACTTTTTCTATAATGTTAGTGTCATCAAAGTCTACTCAGTTGACTTATTGAGGCAATAGCGTTGGATTCTTCCAGTGTAGAGTGAGGGAAACGTTGTAGGGGTTGAGTTGTCCGAACTCTTCTAAGTCAATTAAGCCCCCGTTTGATCCCTATTAAATTCAATTACATTACATTTCATTTTTCTCTCTCCTATTTTCAACCACACAATTTTTCATAAAATAATGTTACACGTAAATCGAAAATTTTTCATTCCTTTTCAACCACTCATTTTTCTAAAAAATAATATTCCCCTCATTTTCATTTTCAGGTAATGAGGGTTAAACGGAGACTAAGTTTTTATCCTATTTGCCCTTCCTTGTCATTTCATCCCTTCGGTACGAAAGTAGGCTATGATTCCCTAAGAGAGAAATGGTTTCATATACCCATATTCTCAGAGTTCATGCTCTGATCCAGCAAATTGGGTCTTCATAAATTTCACATAAGATAAAAGCTCTTTTCGTCATTAGAAAGAACCTAATTTCCGTTTTACAAAATCAACAATTTTTATCGATTTTCAACCATACATTTTGTCAAGTTTTAACAAAACTAACTAAAAAAATTATTTTTTAACTAAAGCAAACAGGTGCTTAGTGTCTTTCTACCATTGTGTCCTTTTTCTTTTGCTTTCTGTGTGCCGTTTGTTAGAAGGATATAATTAATCATGACACTGATGTCACATATTTATACTTAAAATATATTTTTTATACATATTTAAATAAATAAACTTACCTAAATTTAGCAAGGATGAATCAAAAGTAGATTATAGAAGATAATCATATAATGAAAGTATGAAATAGTTTGAGTTGAATGAAACTTTCTTTTTCTTTTTGGGGGTATATTTCGCCACCCATTTTTTTTTTTTTCGTCGTCGTATTAAAAGTTTTCGAACTTTGCTTATTGCACATATTCTTGTTATCAACATTTCAATTATTATTACATTTTGTTATGATAATTGTTTCAATTCAAAAAGTCCTTTAAGAGGGTATAAAAGACTATTTGTACCTCATATTTTTAAATATAAAAAAAAATGAAAAAAGAACAACAAATACAAAAATGCAATATAATACTCTTTATTTCATAGCGCCCATCGGATTAAAACATATGGTGCAATTAATTGTAAAGTATCGCAGCAAAAGAAAAATATTTCGTGTTAATATAATTACTATTCCATTTTTTATTGCTCAATATTCTTTGAATTTGATTTTACGACAACAACACAACAAAATAATTCCTTACATTATACGCAAGGGCATGTTTGATTTGACCGATTTTTCATGGAAAACATTTTTCGTTTTCTACCTTTTATTCTGTTTGATTGTAATAATTTTCTTGACAATTCCCCCACCCCCGCGCCGGTGACCATTTTTCCTTGGTTTTGTGGAATGTGGGAATTGGTTTCTCTGCGATTTCTTCTTCTTCTTCTTCTAACTGGAACAAATTCTATCATTTTAATTAACAATTTTCATAAAAAAATAAAGCCTAAAAAACACCAAAAGATAGAAATTTTCAACATTTTTCAGGTGAAAGATTATACAAATAAAACACATTTATTTAACAATTCCTAGGAAAACAAGTTCTAAGCAATTCAATTCCCTAAAATTCATTTTTTTCCACTCAAATTCCACTCTTGGAATCAAACGGACCCTAAGTTTTTTCTCACCAATCCGTTAGATTTCATTTTCGGATTTTCTTGAAGTTTCAAGGTAGATAAATTCTTAACTATTACGACAAATCATATTAGTCTTGGCTAGATGTCTCTCTTCTAATATATTTTATTAAGTTCGTTTTACTCTTATGAATTATAACTTTTTTAGATTTTGTAAAAAATAATAATAATAATAAAATGTCACAACTACCAAATCGCTGTTGTCTTAAATTTATTACCAACTAATTTATACCTATTAAATTACGGTTTGGTGCCAACCAAATTTATCGTCACATTTACTAGCTGGTCCATCAAGTGGTTGTTGACTTTTAATTCTTTCACGGTCTATGTACTCTCCTCTTGGTCCTCTAGTGCTCATTCAATGTTTATTTTAATGCTTTTGTACTATACTTTGGTGGAAATTAAAATCAACATTTTAAATTAATTAAAAATCAAGAATTAATTTTAATAACATATTTTATGAAAGTTATAACTTTTCAATCATGCATTTCGTCTACTTTTATAAAAATGTACTAAAAATATGATATTTATCTAAACCAAATTAAGACTGTGTATGTAGTTGGGGACATTTGGTTGAACCATGGTCGATGTTGATTTAATCATAGAAGTTCGATTGTAGTGTCTTGTCTTTTTATATGGAATGAAAAAGTTATTAATAAATCAATAATTTATTATCATGAACCCATTTCTTACGTTCTGAGTTTGGGAGGAGCTAGACTCCGAATGTGAGCTTGTACAAGAATAAGTTGTCAACTCATGGTGAGTGACAAACCCCACGAAATATGTTGTCTTTAGGGATGGGACGCGGATAGGACTTAAAATAAATAATAATAATAACAATTAAGTCGGGCTAATATGAAAAAAAGAAAAGAAAGAGGAAATTATACAAAAGCAAGGATTTAAAGAATACAATTCAAAGTTCAAGTGCAAACTTTCATTATTCATAAATCAAGTATCAATAGATATAAACCTTAAATCAATTTTCCTTTCACCCAAACCCTAACTCTCCATTATTTTCTCTCTCTAAAATCGGTC
Source organism: Olea europaea var. sylvestris (assembly GCF_002742605.1). NCBI lineage: Eukaryota > Viridiplantae > Streptophyta > Magnoliopsida > Lamiales > Oleaceae > Olea > Olea europaea. The sequence goes on along the minus strand of NC_036256.1, from coordinate 13,891,844 downwards.
CTTCCTCTCTCGTCTCTCACCGCAAAATCTGAGGCAAAATTTGACGATGAAAAAGATGTTTTGGCGGAAGCTGCTGGAATCGGAGGCTGTTAATAGTTCATTGCGGCGTCGCTAATGTCGGTGGAATCGGAGGCTGATGGTGGCGGTGCTAGCAGATGAGAGTTCGTTGCTGGAATCAGAGGCTGATGGCAATGGTGGTATGGTGTGCGTGGTTGCGCTGCAGATCGTGACGGCGATGGTGGTGTGGTGTGCGTCGTTGCGTTGAGTGAGTGTCGTGGTTGCCCGCAGATCGAGATGGAAATGCCGTGGTTGCGGTTGCAGTGTGCGCCGACGGTGTTTCTCCATGGGCGCTGCAAATCTGGTTGGGTGCAGTGGGTGGTTGGTGGTGATAATGGTAACGTGGGTGGTTGTTGGAACAGGATATTGGCGGTGATGGTGGTGACAGTTGACGATGGTGATGGTGATGGTGATGGTGGTGGTGTTGGGGATGGTCACAGGGTGATTGTGGTTGCAAGTGGCGGTGGCGGATCCGTGGGTGGTTGTGCGTGATGTCACGACGAGGTAGGGTAGGATAATCTGTGACCATAAAATTTGTGACTATTCAACTGTAATCTTAAAATTCAATAATATATGACTAAAAAATAATTTGTCACCAATAAATTTGTAAATATATGATCGATAGATAAATTGTGACCTATAATTTTTTTATCTGTGACCAACGAGACAATCTGTAACCTATAAAAATTTTTATTTGTGACCTCGACACAATATGTGACCAATAAAATTATATGTGACCTATAATTGTATATCTGTGATTATTAATTGTGTAACTGTGATCTTATTATATTTAAATAATAAATATATTTAATTAATTAATCAATACCTGAGTTCTGCATTTTTAAACTTGACTCCTAAGAATTGAATTGCGTCATACTTGACGCCTGATTTTTGAACTTTTCCCAAAAAAAAAAAAAATCCCTTAAAAATTTGAAATGGGCTTGGGGGCATAGGGTTGAAGTCGGGCCCAATCTCCCCTAAATCCGCCACTATTTCTCCTTGATGGTCCAAACAGTCGACGGACTAGTGTTGACTAACCTTTTACCTAGTGAATTGCAAGCCAACTTGCTTTCTCAATTCGTGGTCATTGAATAGTCAAACTTGTAAGCCGTACACAATGGGCGTTGAAGTTGATAGTCTCAAATCTTATCAAAATTTAGGATTGTTTGAGTCGCATTTTTCGGGAGAATATGTTTTGTAATAGTGAATTTCTGAATAATGTGTAATTAAAAAGTAGAAAATTTTTTGAATTTACATGTAAAATAATTTTATGAAGAGAATATGTGGTTAAAAATAAATGAAAAAGAGAGAGAGAGAGAGTGTGTGTGTGTGTGTTTTTAAAGAATTTAATTCAAACAGGAGCGCTGAAGACTTTAAAATAACCTTAGATGAGAATGCTTAATTTCTTATATTCGATTCATTATTATGTTCACATTCATTTCAAAGAAAATACATTTCACAAATGTAAAAAGTAAAGCAGGCCATTTTGACTGAAAGCAGGTCATTATGACTAAAATTGATGTAACTAATTCGAATAATGACAACTAAAAAAGAACAAAAACCTGTCGTTTTAGGTTGGAAAGGCTATTGAGAAGTAGTTTGTTCGCACATACCTTGACTCTTCATTGGTGGGCTGATTAGGCCCCCCCACTTTTTCTCTTTTCCGTACTGTCATTGACACAACTTCAACGCCTCTTTTTAGACAGTGTCAAATTAAATTGCGCTTAACAATATAAATATTAAAAAAAAATTAAAATTTGTGATTACGGTTTAGTCATGTCTAAAATTATGTATCAAAAATTCTCGAGAAATACATGAAAATGACCAAAATAAAAAGACTATTTTTCCAAATTAGCTTTTGACCAATTCAACCAATAAAAGTACCTAAAATACCCCCTCCTTATAAATATTACATACAAATCACGACAATATAGAAATCTTCCATTCTAGTCCTTAAAATTAATCATTACTTGAGTAGATTGCTTACATAGATTTATTTGATTTATTAGATAGATTGTTTACATAGATTTATTTGATTTTTGTTCCCTCAAAGTAGTACCTCCAAATTAATTGGTATCAGAGTCATAGAGATCATGGAAATTAAAATAATGAAAATAAATAATTATTAGTACTTAGAAGAAGAAAAAGGAAGTTATATATTTTTAGAACTATTCCTAATAAATTAAAAATAATGACATTAACAATGTTAAAAGAATTACCCAAAGAAATAAAAGAACAAATATTAGAAAAATTAATAATAGGATCAATATATATGAAAAAATTATTAAAATATATGAAAATGAAGAAATTAATATATATTATAAAGAGAAGTATGAACGTAAATGATAATATAGATTTAAAATCGAATAGATTACTTGCAAATATTAATAAGATACAAGGACAAAAACAAGATATAACATTAATACCAGATGGAATAAAAGTAAAAGAAAAACAGTTAATAAAATTAAAATGTGAAAAACTAAGACTACAAAGTAAATACTTTAAGATAGTAAAAGAAGAATTAGTAAATACATATATAGCTAATAGAAGATTTGGAAAAATAATAGATAAAAAAGAATATTAAAGATGTAAATTAACTTATATGTTAGAAAGATGATTAAGAAAAAATTAAGATGTCAATAAATGAATATATGGAAGAATTAAAATCATTAATAAAAATGTTAATAAACGATGTTCAAGATTTAAGAAATGAAGTAAAAGAAACAAGAAATGATATAAATATATTAAAAATTGAAATTAGAGAATTAAAAGAAAATAATAAAAATAAAGAAAAGTTAAAAAATTTATAGAAAAAGAAATTACCCGAATAGGAAAGAAACATATTGAAAAAGAAAATATAGTAATAGAAACAGGGAGTATGGACGATGAATTTAGAAAAAAAAACATATTACCTAAAATATCAGAAGAAGAAAACTCTAGAGAGAAAAATGTTAGAAAAATTAAAAATAGAAGAAAATCGAGAAAATAAAGATGAATGAGGAATTAGATTTACTTATAAAAAAATTTCATCAATTAAGTTTAAGTGATATAAGTGAATACCAAATTTTAATGAATACTGGAAGATGACATAATCCAATAGGAACCTCTAAACAAGAATTGCAAGAATCAGATGAAAGTTATGCACATATATATAATAAACCATATAGACAATTTTATGATAAAGTAGGAGATAGACAATCACCTAAAAGAAATAAATATAGAAATAACTTTGAATTAAATGATAATTATGATAAATCTATTAACTATGGAAAAACAAAATTAGATTTAAATTGTAAAATAGATGCTAAAAAGCCTTATTAATTTGGGTATATTCAATGATATTATTCTTTTTATATAATAAAGATGACGCATGGGAAAGTACTGAAAGAAGAATGTATTTCTTAATAGCATCCTTTGAAAGAGATGTTAGAAATTGGTTGGAAGAAATAAGTAATGATACAAGAACATTAATAAAAAGATACAAACATAAATAATAAAATCAGATAAATAAGGTATAGAAAAGTTAGTAGAATATATTTCAGATGAATTTTTAGGAGAAAATTGGATAAGAAATGCTGAAGGAAAAGCAATAAGAGAAAAAGATAATGCTAGAATTAAATTAATAAATTTAACAATGTGTGATACGTGTAAAATTAAAAAATATACTTGTAAATTCAGAAATTATTATTATACTCAGTTTTATAGTAATGAAAATCAAGAAGTATACCAAGATATGTACTATAATAAGTTATCGGATTCATGAGGAATATATTTTAAAATAGAATTTGAAAAATATGTCAGAGATAATATTGTAATACCCAAAATTTTAGGTTCAAGAATAAATTTTTTATTTGAAAGACTTGCATATATATGTCAACAAAGACAATTATTGAAAAATTAGGAAAATTAACTAGAATATATTGTGAAGATATGAAAAATCCTTTACAATGGGAATGTAATCCTGAAAGAAGTGTTAATAAAATAAAAAGTTTAAAACTTTTAGAAATTCTAATAAAAAATATATAAAATCTAGAAGAAAATATTATAAAAGAAAAAATAACTTATATGATCGACAGAAAAATAAAAATTATATAAAAAAAATAAGAGCTAATGTAAATGTTGGAATTGTGGAGAAATATGTCATATAAGTCCTGATTGTGATAAAAAGAAAGTTAAAATATTACAAAAAGAATATTTAGAAATAAAAGATGAATTGAGTGAAATATCGGATATTGAACAATATTATAATCAAGAAATATATATAAGTGACACAGATGATGAATCGTAATCTGAATAAGGAAATAGAGAAAGTAGAAAATAATAATATAAATATACAAAAATATGAAAGAATAAAAGGTTATGGGTTAAAGGTAACATTTGATAATAATCAATTTTAAAAAATGCAAAAATTTTCTTTAGATTTAAAAATAGGAAAATGAGAAATTTTAGACAGAATTTGGAAAAGAAAAATGATAGCAATAAATGATATCACAAAATTGAGAAAACTATAGATGTAAAAACAACATGTGAAAACATAAATAAAGTCTTTTAACAAAAAATACAGTTGAATAATTATTAACAAAGATCAATAAAAAAACAAAGTGAAAAAATTCAAACGTTTCTCTAGTAGAAATACAAATAATGTTTAAATCATTATTTAGAGAAGGGATAGACTTACCCTTAATTATAACCTTACATGATAGAAGAATAATAAATCTAAAAGATATTCATTTAGGAACAATAGAAGGAAATTTGACATATCAAAAAATAATGTTTACGTGTTACCCAAAATATTGTGTATCATTGAAAGATAGAAACTTTAATGAAGTTTTAAGATTGCATTTTAAGCTATATAGAAATAATATCATGCAACCAGGTGATCAAATTATGATTATAGAATATAAAACTTTATATACATTTACCAATTCTAATTATGGAAATATTTATTCCACTAAATCATATATTGAAGTACATAAAAAATGTAAGTATATTAGTAAAATAACATAACAAAATAGACAAATAAATTTAATTTCAGAAGAATATGAATTTAGTATAATAAGAAATAAACCTGAAATAACAGAATTAAATAAAGAAGAATGTTCTAATAATATAACATTTAAGGATGAAAAATTAATTAAAAGATCAAAAAGTCTTGGAATACCTAATAAAAATTAGTCAGAAGAATTTAGTAATATAAGAGAAATAAAACTTTACAGAAATACTGAAAATATGAAAATAGAAGAAGAATATTATAATGAAAAAGAATATATAAATGTACCAAATATACTAATAGATACAGGAATTAGTAAATGTCATATAGCTTCGATCGGAAATAAAGGATTAATAACCCATAAAACTAATCCATATAGATATGTAAATTTTGATGGACAAATACATATTTCAGAATTAGAAGTTAAAGTACCAATAAAAATAGGAGGAATAAACATTTTAGTACCATGTTATATGGATAAGAGAATGGATATAAACTCTCATATACTTCTAGGAATCAATTTTCTGAATAGATTAGAAGATTATAGTATAAAAAGAGAAAGATTATACATAGTACATAATGAACAAATTATATTACGTAAAAAGAACTAAATGAACAATCAGATAAATTTTCCATTAGCTATATATATATATATATATATATACAAGTTACTAATGTAGAAATAAACATAACAACTTGTGCTCTAATAGACACAAGAAGTTATATAACAATATATAAAAGTTTTTTGATAAAATTATGGAATAGTAATAGTAATATAAAAATAAATGGTATCACAGGGGAAAGTACCCAAATAATAAATCGTGCTGATAAAGTTAATATAATTTTTAGAAGTAAACAAATTATAATAAATAAAGTATATAAATATGATAAATTAGAATGTGATATATTATTATGAAATGACTTTATACGACAATTTCAATATTATAAACAAAATATTTATATGATAATGTTACAAACACCTTGCTCGCAATTATTAAAAATTTCAAGAGAATTTAAATCTTATAGAGTTTAGCCAGCTCAGCGTGATGATAAATGGGAGAAAAAATCAATCATATTTAATGAAATAAAAAATAAAATAATATTGTATAAAAAAAGTTCTAAAAATGGGAATAAAAATAAGTATAGAAAAAATTATTGAACAATTATTAAAAGTTTATGGAGAAAATTCATTATTATTTTGGAAATCACATCACCCTAAAATCAAAATAGAATTAATAGAAAATGTTATAATAAAAGTTAGACGAATGATGTATATTATAGAAGATACACAAGAATTCAAAATTCAGATAAAAAAATTATTAGAATAAAAACTTATCAGATCTAGTAATGGACATCATAGTAGTCCAGCCTTTATGGCTATGAAACATTCAGAACATGTTAGAGGAAAAGCTAGACTGATCATAAATTATAAAGAATTAAATAAATATACTAAATTCGATGGATATTTTTTACCAAATAAAGAAGTTTTAATAAACCTTACAAAAGAAAAACAATATTATTTTAAATTTGATTATAAATCAGGATTTTGACAAATAAAAATGGAAGAAGATAGTGCACAATATACTGCATTTAGCATATCTCAAGGGAAATATGAATGGTTAGTAATGTCATTTAGATTAAAAAAATGCACTACAAATATATCAAAAAAATGGATAATATATTTTAAAAATTTAATGAATTTCTAATTGTTTATATAAATGACATACTAATATGTTCTAATAGTAAAGAAGAACATAGAAATCATTTATTAAAAACAAATACTAAAGGATGGAATGAAGAACATACAGAAATAGTTAAATAATTAAAAGAATGTAAAAATTTACCAAAATTAAGATTACCAGATGAAAAAGATAATTTAATTGTGAATACTAATGGCTCAGATAAATATTGGTTAGCAATATTAAAAACAGATCTAAATGAGATTTGTAGACATTCAAGTGAAATTTTTAATCAAGCAGAAATAAATTATATTACTCATGAAAAAGAATTACCAGCAATTATTAGAGGAATAAAAAAGTTATCATTATTTTTATTATCTAAAAAATTTATTGTTGAAACTGATAATTCTCACATTGCAGGATCAGTCAGGAATAAACTACCATCAGAACCTCAATACAGAAGGCTCCATAGATGGCAAGCTTATTTAGCATTTTATAATTTTGATATAGTTCATATTAAAAGAGTTAATAATTTTCTTGCAAATTTTTTCAACAGAAATATATAATTTTTTGATGGATAAAGCCAGAGTCATAGATTTATATCAATCTATCCTACATATACAAAAAAGGATATATTTTCTTAAAGAAGTGTCTGAAGACATAAATACTGGAGCAACACAAATCTCAGAAATGTTCAACTCAAATATAAAAATATTTTTTAATATTGTTACTGAGCATCATAAAGAAATCATAGAATTCAAAAATCAAGTTTATGCTACTGCAGCACAATTAAAAGATATATTGTCTGACACAGATATACCAAAGAGTTCATAAATGAGTTTTTCAAATTAATACCAAATAGGAACAGTTGGAAGCAGCAGTAGACCCAAATGTAACACCATACCAATTGATAAAAAAAGAGATTCAACATCAACTAAAAAAGTGGTAATATGTGGAGATAAAAAAGATTCCAAAACTATCAGTATCATAGACCAAGACCAAGACCAAGACCATATAATCCCTTTAGATCCAAAAGAAGAAGAACATGCCAAAATAGTCAGAATTGTTTATGAAATAAGAATGAGCCCTCGTTTGGCCCCATTTTCGGAAAGTGAAAATGAGTGGAATAGTGTTTTTTTGAAAAATAAATGGTTGAAAAAGAAGGAAAAGTTTTCGATTTAAGTGTAATATTATTTTTTTAAAAATTGTGTGGTTGAAAATAGGAGAGAGAAAAATGAAATGTAATGTAATGGAATTTAATAGGGGCCAAACGGGAGTTGAGTGATTTATATTCCATTTCTCCAAGAAATAATGTTTATTCTAGAGTGACAGCTATGGAAGGAAGAGATCCCTCATTCAAAAAATAATTGCAGAATATGGATTTCTGGATTTGATAGATCCATGAAAAGATTTGATTGAAATATCAAAATTTGATGACATATTCATAAAACAAATATCAAAATTTGTCAAAGGACGAAAAATATATTTGAAATTTTATTCAATAAGTCATGAATATGATGATGTTGTTTATTATCTAGTTGAGCAAATAATATCAATTGGATATGCAGCATCTAATTTTCAAATAGATATTATAGAAAATGATAAAAAGGCTCCAAATGTGACCAAATCATGGATCAGGCATAAAAGAGCGCTTGGAATCAAAGTCATATAGAATATTGCTAAAAATTTTCATGTTATGCCAATATGAAAACTGGATGTTAGTCACAAATGGAGGAATTGGAAAACAGAAATTTTGAAGGACTACATTATGAAATTCGATATATATCAATTTTTAGAAGATCCTACTACTATCAAAGAATCTTGTCAACTAAGAGATTGTCCCAACTGTATGTGAAGAAATAAATGAAAGAGGACAATAATAGAGCTCCTTTAATAAAGATGCATGTGAAAGGAGGACAATAATAAAGTTTCTTTTATAAAAGGCAGAAGTTACATGTGAAGATGTAGGCCTGAGAAGGAAAATAATAGAAAGACAAGTGTGCCTTTTGATAAAGCTGATGTATGCAATAATATAAATAGATTAATAATAAGAGCTTCATATGTATGCACAAATAGAGGCATTAGGAGAGGAGAGACACATTTTGAAATCTCGAACTGTACTCAATAGCTACTCTCAAACCATTCTCAATTTGAAAAATCAGTTTTTTTGGGAATCCTTTTGTACCAAATAGAAATCTTGTATAAATCTTTATAGAAATAAAATTTCAATATTTTGATATCAATATGAGTTTCTAAATCTTTTTTTCCCATAGATTTTTGAAGGATCTAATAGAAAGTTTCTTTCTTATTTTAGCAAAAAGAAATTTTTTCTTTAATCAAAATCTAGAGATTTATTCTTTAGAATTGATACAGTGAGAGCAAGAAGTTAAAATAGTAAAAATTTTATGAAGGCAAGAGGCCGTTGAAGGAAACAATTTACATATTCAGAATTCGAAGGTGACTCAATTCTAAGAATAAGGATCTAAATCAGAACTAAGGTAAGACTATTAATTTTTGCTAAAATTTGAACGAATCTTTTTAAGATCTTAGATAATCGTAGGGATTATTTGTATGATTTAATGTCAGGATATACAATTGAAGGACTAGATAATTTATTAGAAAGAATGTTAGAAGAAATAAAAAATATTATTTTTCAATTAAAAAATATAGATGCATCTTCTGAAAAATATAATATACTTAATAAAAAATATGAACAATATGTTGCAGATATTCCAATATATTAGACCATAGAATGGACCTATATGTTGAAATTTAGAATATAATAAATATAAAGAAAAAATAGTTTAAAAAATCGGGATATAGATTGTAATATAAGAAGAATCATTTCATTAAAGACAATATAGAATTTTCTATGGATAAATCAAAAAGAATAAAATTAGGCAAAATAGAAAAATCTCCCAAAATTCTCCTCCCTTTTTAGAACAACTCGCTTTAGAGTCGATTGTCTATTTTCTAACTCTTGAGGCCTGCTGATCAACTAATCATTGCTTGTTACTTTACGAGTTATGCCACACAAACATGCCAAAAAATAGATTCAGAAAAATGGGCATACACATATCAACACATAATTAAACTGTTTAAAAAATAAAAATAAAAAATACTCAATCATTTGCTATCAAGTTAGTTTATTTTTTTCCTTTATCTTTGAGTCTAGACAAACATCATATTCCTCACTTTACTATGTTACTTATTCAACATTTTATTGTATATTTTGTGCATTTTGGAGCGCAATGATGTTGTATTTTTGAATGCGGATTAGCATCATGTTTATTTTTATTTTTATTTTTTTTGCTCTGTAATTTTTGTAGTTCTTTTTAGAGATAATTGCAGCGAAAGTCCCAAATTTTTGAAACACTAGCAGATTTTTTCCAAAATTTTGATTTGTTGCAACCCCTAACTCTTTCAAACATTGCAGGTGAAGCTCTTTTGGACGGTTTTCATTCACAATTTCGTCAGTTGACCAAAAATTTATCTTTGACAACATTTTTAATATTTTAAAAATGAGCAAAAGAGTAACTTTTTATTTATCACATTAAATAATTAAACTAATTAAATTTAAAAAATAAGAAATAAGAAATAAAAAAAACGATCGTCTTATTCCTCTCACCTGCCAATCTATCCCCACCTTCACCTTAAACCCAAAATCAGTCGATCGACCATCGCCAACGCCAACGCCAACGCCACCTCGACTTCCACCTCCACCAACCATCTTCTGCCGACCAGAACGAGACAACCTTGATCCTATTCAAGCAATAAAGTTCAAGCATTTTGCAGATGTAGCAAGTAGAGCGCTACCATAATTCAGACCTTCTGAAGTGCACGAGAAGAAACTTCTGAAAGAAGAGGGACGAATCCCAAGAAATTGAGCTTCCCATTTCCTACATGAATGGGAACAGATGGACCAAGTCAAAACTCCTATTTGAAAAAGAAGATGAATGTCAGATAATTTTTTAACAATAGGGAAATGAAAAATACTGTAAGAATCTACTCCATAATCTATTAACACTTCATCAAATTAAAGTCATTAGAAACAAATTTGATAAGATTTCTAACTGTAAAGAAAACAGTTAATTTCCAATATCCCATGAGAATATTGTAATTCCCAATTTCTGATTGGATATAGTTTCACAACATTAATCAAAATCAGGTTGCCGATAGCAGGTGGTTGGTGGAGGTGGATGTGGAAGTGGCGGTTGTCAGTGACTGATTTTGAGTTTGAGGTGAGGGTGAGAGGAAGAAGACGATTATGTTTTTTTTTTTTTGTTAATTTCTTATTTTTTATTTTTTTAAAATTTAATTAGTCTAATTATTTGATGTGATAAATAAAAAGTTACTCCTTTTTCCTTTTTAAAATATAAAAAATGTGGCCAAAGATTAATTTTTGATCAAATAATGAAAATCATGGATGAAAACCGTCCAAAAGGGCTCACTTGTAACGTTTGAAAAGGTTAGGGATGATGACCGTAACAAATCAAATATTCAGGGAAAGTCTACTTGTGCTTCAGAGGTTCGGGACTTTTGTTACAATTATCCCTTGTTTTTATTTGAAATCTAGCATGATGGTATTTTGGCGATTAGTAGTTTTAGAATTATTAAAATTTGGGATTCCATCTTAAATGATATCAAATCTTTTTGTTATAATTTCATTTGTACCTTGTGTGCATCGTTTGAGCATTAGAGACCTTAAGTTCAGATACCCAATACATCCCTTAACACTTGTTCTTCATAGATGCACATTAGACTATTAAAATTAGGCCTGTACAAACAGGGGCCTAATTGGCGCTCCCTATTGGAGGGGGCGTAGGGCCCACAGGCGCCCCCTATTTGGTGCCCTGGACAGATAGAGCCATGTCCGTCTAGCAAAACCCTTAAAATTATCCTTGACATGATCAAATATGTCCTTAATTTTGTGGGCACTATATAGAAACCTACTTTCATTTATTTGTTTTTTCTATTTCATCACTTGCATTCAACTACTTTATATGATTCCACAGGGAATATACAACAAACAAATCAGAATTTGGTCTTTGGGAGGTCCCATTAAATTGAAATAGTAGGCTCCGTTTTCAAGCTAATCTCAATTTTCAGTTTTACAAAACATTGAAAACATGTTCGATCTGATATTTCTTAAAATACATGTTAGAAAACAAGGTTAAACTAACTTATAACATAAAACTCAAAACATATTTTTGATGTTTTGAATATTTTCAATGAAAATTCTGAAAACATTCAAAATATAGAAAACAAACGATCAAATAAATAAAATTTCAAAAATTAGAAAAAAATTAAATATATTAAATAAATTTAAAAATTAGAAAAAATTCTAACAGATAAAAATATTTTCAGTCCAGATCATTATTTTTATTTCATTTCTTATGTTTTGAACTCAATTTACTATTTAACTTTTGTAACGAGAAAAAAATATTGTAAGATCCATCAATTTTGAAATGTATATATTACTTGATAATAAATTAATATAAAATTGTTCTATTTTTACAAAATAATCAAATTTCATGGAATAAAATGTCATAAAATAATTTTTCAAAATTTCAAACCAAATACATTTTTTAGTTTTTTGTTTTGAAAAATAAATTTTCAAAATGACGAACCAAACTTGTTCTTATCAATCTTAAAATAGATTCTCGAAACAGAAATTTAAAAAATGAACTAAAAACTTAAAACTGAAATATAAATCTAACGGGCCATCAATTGTTTGATCTTATGGTGTTGTATAAGAAAAATGAAAAATTCAGGTCTATGTGTATGAATTTTGGTGGTTCTTTGCCGAATGTGATCCCCATAAGAAGATACTCGAGGTATATATTTAGTTGATTAAAATTACTTTTGGGTGAACGGGAAATTGAAATGAAAGTAAGTTATTAAAGTTAAGAAGTTAGGAGAAGTTGGATGAAAATGAACTTGTCTATCCCATACTTTCCATGACATGTAATTTGGAACATGTAAGAGCCTGTTTGGAAGTGATTTTGGGAATTGATTTTTTGACCGTTAGAAAAAAAGTGGGGTCCACTTGTGAGAGAAGAAGTCAAATATGACGGCTGGAATAGTGAAATAACGGTAAAAAAATCAATTTTTTGGGGGAAAAATCGCTCCCAAACAGGCCCTAACATTTTCATACCCAACCTTCTTCTTCATAAAATTATTATTTTCTTTCAAGAAGATTGTGTTTTTTCTCATCCACAGTTCTTCACTTATTGTAAATAAGCCCTACTTTGTAAAGTTCATTTTATTTTTGTCTACTCCGCCTTCCTTTCATCACTTGTCACTTTTTAGTTTTTATGTTTTAACATTATACACTAGGATTTATTTTGCATTATTCCAAGTCTCAATTTCGAGCACATAATGTAGGGATGGCAAAGTGTCATAGGTCTCACCATGACATACTTTGCTCCTTTAGGAAATCAAGAGGACTACGAGCTTGTAGTTTTCTATAGGAGAGATTAAGAGAGTGAAGAACTTGTTTTATGAGGTTGATTAAGTTAATCGATCTCATTCTCCTATTGCCGTCAGAACTTTTAAACAATGTTATATCGATGTTTTCTCTCTTATAAATTTTTATGTTCATTTTTCATAGGGACTAATACAAGCATGGGCTCGACCGAACTATAGCCTGTATCCGCCCCTGCAAATGTCCACTTGGTTCCCCTTTTTTTTTTCTGATAAATCAATGTACATTTGCATTCGTCACTGATTTTTCATTTCCACTGAGTGTATAGGGAGATTTTGACCCCAGCAAGATTATTGTGATCGTTCAAGTCGCTCAATTTGTGCCCCAGTGCGGTGGTTGCCTGAGGCATAATATTTTGGTAATACTTCAAAATTCTAGAAACCTTCATTGTTACAAAGCGTTTTATCAACAGATTGGTAAAAATTAAAATAGTTATTTTATTTAAATTTAATTTAAGTAATAAAGTAAGAAACACGAGTATAAATGAAACACAAAAATCGTAGGTAACAAAGTAACAATTAAAAATAATAATTCATAATTAATAATAATAATAAAAGTTTTGGATGATAATTCATAAAAGAAAAGTGTCTTAAGAAATTTAATTCATTGATATAATTTTTGTTGTTAAATTAAAATAATAAATATATTAGGTCCATTTCATTGCAAAGGTCGAAAAGACAAATCAATTTCATATAAGTTGGAAAAGAAAAAATCACAAAAATCATAGGAATGCATTTTCCATGGAAATGTTTGTACATTGGAATTCGAACTTCATTTTCACTTTCGTATCAAACAACTAAAGTAGAAAACGAATTTTTTGGATACGACATTTTCCGTGGAATTCACTACAATCAAATGGATTCTTACTTTCAAAAAAATTCTATCATTAATTAAACATTTTAAAAAATAATTTAAGACTAGGAACAAAATTTTCAATACTGATATTAAAAATATAAATTTTTAATAAATCTAATCTAGTTAGAGAAATTCATAAATTAATAAATTAATAAAAATAGGAAGATTATAGTAACGAAAAATTTCATTAGAAATAAAATAACGATTAAATGAACGATGTATCTATCGGTATTAAATAAAAATTATACATACTTCTTAACGTATCAAACATCGATAAGTTAAAAAAAATAAAGTAAATATATATAAACTTGTCACATCGACGATTAGCGAACGAAATATTATAAGTGATTGATGACACTGTTATTGACATTTGACAAAATTGTCATTAGTAATCGTTAACAGAAGTTCGTTGATATTTATCAATCAATATTGATTATTATCGGACTAAGGATGGTGATTATTGCTTGAATTTCCGACATTGATTCTCTAATCCGTTTATTTGTTTTTTATTATTTACTAATTGACCTCAATGATTTTACCTAAGATTCTCAAGGTATCTGGGCGACCTCTACTTATCATATATTCAAATAATATAACTAAATCAGCTTAGTAGATGATGGACTATTAAAATTTATATTGCATAATGTGTCTTCAGGTATGAGAACAAAATGCTAGTCAAAAACCATTCTTGGATTTAAATGATCCAAAGTACCCACCACAATATGCAGTAAGATAATTCTTGTTGTATATAAGAGTGTCCATAATGGACACCCAGCGTCTTGGCATTGGCTGAGGTGCCTGTGGGCCCAAGCGTGGCAGGCGCCTCGACCAATGCCGAGACACTGGATGTCCATTATGGATACTCTTATATACAAGCTTATGTACATGTAGCACCTTCCTATTCAGTATACATATCTACTTTTACTCTTCGATGACTATTTTATTTCAAAGTAAATACTTTTTGTTTTTAATTGTTTCTTCAATAGAAGATTTGAGAGCTGCATTTGTAATTAAGATCCTGTTTATCATCTTTTTACTTTGCAATCTTTTTCATTATTTTTTTTACGATACTTATTTTTTAAGCACACATTTTTCATTAAAATAATATTATACTTAAATTTTAAAAATTTTCTTTCTTTTTTAACTACACATTTTCTATCAATCATTATTTCATAATATATTTCTTCAAATAAGTGGGACTCACACAAGGCCTAATATTTATTCCATCCTAAATTTATACCTATTAAAATTTTAAAATTAAAAAAAAAAAAAAAAACTATTTTCATTCACTTCGTATTTGAACCTGAAAAAAGTGAGAGAGAGAGAGAGAGAGAGAGAGAGGGGTTTTGGGGGTTGGTGCCATGCCATCATAGTCAAACAAAACAAAGAAGAATTAAACATTCTGTCCAAAATTAACTGTCTACAATTATGTCATATTTGAATTTTAGCCTCCGTTTGGCCCCATTTTTTGAAGAATAATGCCTAGTGTTTTTCATAGGGCTTTTACAGGATCCCTTACTGTGTAAGAGCCACACATGTATTAAAAAAATTTACGTGAGCCCCACGTATGTGTGAGGCTGGCAAGGACCTGTCTGTAAGCCTAGAAGAGTTTTTTTTTTTTTTTTTGAAATTAAAATGGGTGGAATAGTATTTTTTTTGAAAAATAAATGATAGAAAAAGATTTTTTTTTTCAATTTACGTGTAATATTATTTTATAGTAAATTGTGTGGTTAAAAATAAGAAAGAAAAAAATGAAATAGAATTTAATGTGGACAAAACGAGGCTTTATTGTGCAACATCATTATGAAATTCGTGAAAGATCATTCCTTTATTTATGAAAAATGCTATAAAAAAATTTTCTGCAAAATTTGTACACAAAGACAGTTGTCTTCCTGTAATTGGCTATTGCCAAAGTCCAAAGGCAATTTTTGCTAACAACAAATCATATGAAGACAGTTGTTTTTCTGTACCAATTCTGTTAAAAAAAAATTTGTACTTGCAAATTAATTTTTTATTTATCAAATTGTAAGCTTAACTTTTCTTTTAAAAAAAACCCTCAATTTCTTTTAAATCCAGAGTTGCACTATGAATGCAATTAAACGAAAATAGGGGGAAAAGATTCATCTCTTTGTTGCTTTAAATATATCTGTCTTTTAGGTATGACAAATTAAATACATGCTTGGTTAAGATTAATATCGAATTTCGATAATTTGAAAGTGAGAATTTGAATTAAAAATGAAGTCCAAAATTTAGAAAGTTGCAAGGCACTGATAACTCATCTTTCATGTGCCCTTGAAATACCAATTATATCCTCGTGTCTCGTATTTGTCTCACTCATGAATTTTTTCCACCCCAATGTAATTGAAGGACAAAATGGTATTTTAACCAACTAAAGATTGATGAATTTAAAGGAAAGTTGACCTTCAAGGTGTAGAGAGACACATTGGCCCATCAATGATCAATGGTCGCCAATTTACTTTAGGGAGAATACTTGCCAATCACATGCTGTCACAAGTTTACAAAGTAGGTCCATAAAACAACCTATTTATTATTCGAGCAATAAGTTAGCCATAAATTACTTCGGGCCAATAACAACCCTACTCGACTACCTTGAAGACATTCTTTCTACTTGAAAGGCATGTCAAGGCAGTTCTATAAAGCTCGGATTGTCAAACATAGGCTCTATTCACTTCATACTTCTCACTACAGTTCGTTTAGATAATTTTTTGAAAGTATTTTGTTCTATTAAAAGAGTTTTTAGAAGATGTTTCTTCAAAGTGACTTCCTCGTGAAGTTTTACAAAAAAGTAAAATTAGAAATTATACCAAATGGATCTTTAAAAATTAGGATGAAGAGAAACAAAGCAAACAATCGATTGATAGGATACGATGTGCCATTCATGGCTTTTAGTGGTGAAGGGAATTGATGTTCTTCATTGACAAATTCTCAATGTCGTTGAGAGCCTTGAGGAATCTTGAGGGGCTTGATAAGAACATCTCACCTTCTACCGACAACTTCCATTTTACTAAATATTTAACCAATAAGCTGTGTAAATTAGAATTGTTAAGGATAAATATCACAATAATACAAAAAAGTAATCAACGTATAAAGATTGATTACTATTCTTAATGAGGTACTTGATTTGTTTAAAATCGAACGAGCAATTGAAGTCTAAGATTATAATCCTCAAACAAGTCACAATTTTACTAAATATGTTAAATGTGTAATCCTATGTCTATAAAATATGAAATCAATAATCAGTGTTAAAAAATATGGATTTGTTCTTCTTAACTAGGTTAATCTTTTAATGTAGAACTTGAGGATTTAAGCGATTAAAAGACAGTGACTCGATTAAAATAAAATAAATAAAAACATAATCGAGACAAGGAATTCAATGGCATATAGAATTTTTATTTTGCCTTCGAATTAGGCTTCTAGTTGTCAGATTGCAACATCCTTTATGGCAAGTTTAGGTCACTAACTTGCTAACTTTTAAGGATTGATGTGAACGTTGTACCATGAAGTTATTATATTCTCATATAATTGCTTATTTTCACATTTTAGCTTATAATCAATTTTAATTTTAACAACAAAATTCCTAACAACCAAACTAATTTAGTTAAATAGGCCTATTCTCAATCAACTCCAAACATAAATTAATTTAATATGATACTAAATCGAAATTCTCAACTCACTTTCAAAAAATAAATTAATGCAATAACATCCAATTTTTTTTCAAAAAAAAAAAATCGTTGAAAGGATGTTAGAACCTTTCATACTTAAGAGATCCTCGAAGAATCACTAAGTTCAAGTAGGGTGGCGGCGAATAGGGGATGGATGACTGCGAGGGCAAGGAAAAAGAAGAGGAAATGAATAGTAGTCGAGGTTGTGAGGATCATGTTTTGCGCTAGTTTATATTTTTCAATATTAGTATATTTTTCTTTTTCCTACTTATTTATTTATTGTTATTAAAATTAAGTATTTATCACTTATATTCTTGTAAAAATATTTTAAGGCACCTTAGATGATTATCGTCGTAATGATGCAAAACATATAAATTTAACCCAATATGAAATACTGGGAGCCCAATATGAACTTCTAGGAGAAAAATATACAATGAAACAGGCTTCACGGCCCAAAAGCTAACTACAAATAAATTCTAGACCAACTTCGAGTACTCATTCCATTTTTTAATTTTTTAAACCAAAATTGGCTTGGAGACTTTTTTGACCTTTAAGTTCTGAAAATTAAGTCCTTTCATATTTTCTTGACATTTCTTGTTTCTATATTACTTATATTTAAAATATAAAAAAATACTTAAATTCATTTAATTCGTTGTTCTCTTGCCAACAATCCCTAATTTCACGCTATTTTTTCTTATGTACAAGGATTTTCAAATGATACTAACAACCAATTCAACAAGTTTGATTTTCATAACCAAGTTATTTAATGGACCACTAAGAGCATCTCCAATGCATTTGATGTATTGCAACTAGGGTTGAACAATAAAACTGCCAAATCGAATCGAAACTCCTTTTTTTGAAATGTTGGTTTGGATCTACGAGACTCTGTCAACGTTCTGATTTTAAATTGAACCAAAACGCTTTGAAAGGTTTGGTTTAGATTTCAATCTTTGTAAACTGTTTCAAATCACCAAAATGTTTACAAAAAAATTTGAAAATAAATTAATTTAAATTTTATCTAACCCAATTAAAATTAAGCACATCACAGTTAAAAAGATACATTCATATTAGCATAATCCAAGTAAACTCAATATCTAAACAGATGATTATCCATCCCCTTAATTCGTACCCAAATGCCTATTGGTCATCACAATTGTGAATGCAAAACTATCAAATTGGGTGAAGTATTGAAAAATTGTTCTTGAACCATATTCATCGACCATCCATTATAATTGAGTAGACAATTATATCTAGATTTTAATTCAAACTCAAACATTTATTTTCCTTTTACAAATAATGTTCTTGAATTTCGGCTAAATTTTCAGATTAGTTTATCCATTCTTTTTATAAATATTTCGGTAATTTTTTGCTATTTTTTTATTCTTGTAATATATATTTTTTTTTATTTGTGTCATGCTCCCTTAAATTTTTAACGGACAACATTTTTTCCTTATTTGCAACTCAATTTTTCTGGTCAAATCACTCAATTAAATATTTATATTTTAATTTAATTTCCAGATTTTACTAGTAATTGCTATTATGATTTGATGGATTATTTCAATGGTCATTTTGAAGATTTGACCAATGAGCCCTTCGAGTTATTACTTTGGTGGAAATTGAATAAATACAAAGATTATCCCCCAAATTGTTAAAGATCTATTAGCTGTTCAAATATCCACAATTGTTTATGAGTCTATTTTTTTTAGTAGTGGTTCGATTCTTGATTCTTTTAGAAGTTTTTTTGAATACAAATATGGTTGAGGCGATGATTTGATTTTTCAATATTTGAATGAAGTAAGAAACATTGAATGACTCACAAAATGTTATAGATATTGTATTTGATTTTTCTATCATTTTCTTTTATTAATTGTTTCATATCATTTAATTATGGTACAAAAATTCACGTACTATATTCTATATTTATGAAGAGAATGAATCATGGGTTACAATTGCAATTGTTGTGCCCATTAGTATCGATTAAGAGGTTAAAATGTTTCCATAATATTGTTATATGATAATGATTAGAATTATGAAACGTTGGTTAGTAATATTTTTAATAATACAATTTATATTTTAACGAAAAATTTTAAACTAATATTTATGATTTAACTTATTTGATATTTGTTATTTTTTCTTTATTAAACCGTGATTTTAAACTGAACAAAAATCGAATAAGATGGTTTGGATTGTTTTGGAAAAGTTTCAAATCGTTTTAGTGGTTTGGTTTGAGGATTTGTTGCAAATCTTTCAAACCAAACTGTATTCACCCCTAATCGCAACTTGTTGACCTTGATTTCTGCACGGTGACCATCAATATATCTCGACGCTAGTGACGTCCACGTAGCCCTTCTCCTACACAATTCACTAGGAGCACATAGCCTTATTTAAGTGTGGGGGAAACGATTGTGTGTACTCCAAAGGTCAAGTAGTCATCCTATATCCTAGACTTGACCTCTGAAAACTTAGATTGGCAAGTTGATCTAAGACGTCTGTTGCAAAGATGTCATATCAATCAAATATAGAGAGATCATGTATGAAAGATCTCTTTGAGAAGGTAAGGTTGGAGATGTCATTTCTCATTATAAGTTAACTCCTTGCATTTACTCTGTAGTAGGTTATAGCATCTTAGCTAGATCATGAGGGTCAACCTGTACAGGACACCTTGACTAAGATGATGCATAACTTTGGCCACCTCAATATATGGCCTCAGTTGATAGTGATGTGGAGTGTAAACTTGATTGAACTTGCTACTAACTGCCACATGATCGCCATTTGAAGCCCCATTAGAAGAGGTTGCAACAGAATCTATGTGGTACTCAAGTAGATGGGCATGTCGTCTACGAGACATTTGATTTCTAATGAATAAATTGACAAATTCAAAATTGATCTCCAATGAATTTTATTTATAATTCAACAGTTCTATTTATCTCTTTTATTAATCATAATATAAAAATAAATAAAAAATGAAGAGAGAGAAACTTTAATACTATAAAAATATAGACATAAACCTTAATACTCTCTACTCTAATTTCCTATATTCTTTAATTTTCTAATGTATCCCTGTACCTTGTTATCAATAAATATAAACTAAACTTATTTAAACTATTATTTAATGTAGGGATATATTAAAAAAATGTAAGGAAAATTTATTCAATTATATTAATTATATTTTCTTCATATTTGTTAAAATATAAACAACTTTATTTTTATGGATGAAGGGAGCAAATTGCAATGGGTACATTAATAGAAGCTTATTAATAAATTACAGAATCTTTATAAGCTATTACATTGTAGCATCAAATTGCAACGCCATAAAATCATAATCTTATTTTCAGCAACAAGTAACGAGTTTTCACATAAAATATTACTTTCACTCAACATTTTTTCTTCAATAATCAATTCACTTGTAATTTCTGTAAAATTCATTGTTTCCTTCCCCTATATCAAAATCTATTTGATGTTCTCATAGAAGATGAAAGAAGTCATTTTATCTTTATCATTAATTCTAAATCCAGTAACTTCCAAATTAGAAACGATTCATTGAGAACACTCTAATGGTTTTAGATTTTAGTACTTTCATCCATTCGTAAAGAATGAAAATATTCCTTTAGACACAACAAATGTGGAAAACTTTTTGTCACATATATTTTCAAGTCTTTTTCAAAGCCCTTTGACAATAAATATTCAATGAATATTTGGAAGATTGTTTTTCCCGAACATAGACATATCGTGCTTGTAGTTTTCAAATCCAAATATTTCCAATCCTCAACGATCGTACCAATTTTTTTTCTTCGAAACTAGAGTTGATTCACTTTCAAAGCCTTATGCAATCCAACCTAAATCAAGATATCCGCAAGTCATATTTCACATTTGCCATATTTTTATCTTCGCTCTGAAGCTCTGGTAACACTTGTTGAAAATTAAAATAAATTTTGAGTTATCTGCTCACAGTGTACAAAAGTGTGTTACAGTCATGTGGAATTTTACTCATCCAACATCCAAGTATTGTAGGAAAATAATGCTATAAGTTTTATCACACTCGCCAATTTGTACTTTTGAATAACCCACAAAGAGAACAAGAAAAATCTAGACGTTAAGTTTACAATTTTTTTCTTCACAAAACTCTCTAATCATGTACCAAAATAAAAAGAAAAAACATGAATATATAAAAAAATATTGACAAATCCTGAATTTTATACAATTTCGCTGACCCGGGAGAATTATTTTCAGCACAGTTGTTATCTTCCAAATTCAAGTAGTAGAAGGATAAAAAAAATCGCATGAAAATTTGGATCAAAATGAAAATATGAATAGAAAATATTGATTTTGCCGAGTCAGCCTGTCTAACGGAGTTTCTTTAATGTAGATGAAGTTCTAAACATTGTCTATTTTTTTGTACTACGCCAGCTTGACGAGTTCATCCAACTTGCATTGAAGATGAAACATTTTAAATGAAGTCTATTTTTACTTATGTGGTACAAACTTTTAAGCAATCCATATCCTCAAGGTTGAATCAGTTCACCACATAGAAAACCCTACCCCGTTGCCATTTCAATTCAGGCAACAATTACACTTATAACATTCACCAAATTTCATCAATGGTGATCACCCGCATTGCAGATAGGCCAACAAAATTGAAGCAACAGTCACAAGGTCTGAAGTCGTTCAAAGTTTGAATTTTTATTGTTTTTTTCGACTTGTTCACCCAGCTAGTATGTGCATAGTTTTACTATTTATATAACTCATTCACGTGTTTATTTATTTTTTGAAAATTGCTGCATTTTAATCTAGCTTGTGAAAGACGGGTGTGAAACTTACTGTGATGTGAATTTCGATTTCAAAGCTTATATTTTTTATGTATGTGTTCATGTTAATAGAAAATATTTTGATTGATTTTGTCTGGATTAATTTGGTAGAAATTCTGTATATATGTTTTGATTTTATGGATTAGAATCGTAACGCAAGCACACTTGAATCCATTTTTCCCTTCAAATTTCTACTATTTTTATGCTCATAACATATCTATTTTTATAGTGTTAATTATGTTAATGGCCGTCAAAACTTTAAGTAATTTAGCATGTGTCTGGGCACTTGTGCACATTTCTTTATATTTAGCTTCCTCCTTCTCTGGTCATGGTATAGTACCACAGCTTGCATCAGATGAGCATTAATCATTTCTCCCTGTTGTGTTGGGGTAAACTCATTTTCTAATTTATCCCAAGATTGATTAAAATAAGTAAAGGCAGACCTTGATGATCGAGAAACAAAAGGAGGAGCATAGAAAGAATTGCTAAATCAAACTCTTCATTCGGATGAAGGTTGAATAGATATCCCGAGATTTGGAGCAGATTTTCTAGGAGAATGAGAGATTTTAACTTGCTCGAACTCACTTGGCGAGTTTTAGAACTTAAGCAAAAAATGGGTGCTGCTAAGGCACAAAGATCGCTAAGAGCTTGACTTCAAAGGGGTCCTACATCATCAATCAACACACCAAAATAAAATAATATTAACTATTAAAACAAAAAACGAATGAGGAACAAACACTTACTATATTCGCCATAGAACCAAAGCATAACGGCCGAAAGAATAAGATCATTAGGTTAAAACCCCTAGTTATCCCAGACAAAGAATAACTCTCCTTCCAATTATGCACTTTATTAAGAGTGACTACAAATTTTTGATATATTCTAGAGCGAGGGGAAAGTTAGTAATACTCTTTTTGAGGTTTCGCTTTATTTCTCTCTTTTACACGATGAAAAATAAATCGAAATGCATCCGATAAATGCTCCCTGTCTAAACCCACTGAACTGCTAGGAAAATTGACCCAATCATATAAGCCTACCCATATAGAGTAAGCTGGGTAGTAGCAATGTTAAAGGAAGAAAGAACCTTGTGAAAGAAGGAATGTAAAGGAACTATAAGTCTCATGTACATTGAATGTTTATAAATAGTTATACAATCATGAGGAGGATGACCGGCAATTCAAAATTGCTCAGGACACAGTAATTCTATATCATCAGGGACATTAAATCAATTCCCAATTTCATCTGAATCCTGCTCGATAAGATTGGTAAAAATTTTTGAATTTTCTAAAACCTTCTCATCACTATCATGAAAACTTAAGTATTTACTCAAAGGTTTGCACACTTTATCGCATACCTCAACCCTAGGAAGGGAACTACCCCATTCCCTAAGAAGTTCTAGATTGACGCAACGCAAGTACCTAAATGCGTAACTTCATAGCATGACAACACCTCGGCAGTATATAGCGTTTCTATGGAAGAAGAAGAAACACTAGGAGAATCAATCTTAAATCTAGAACTCCCTAGTGTCAGAATTATATATATGACATATTTTGGGAGTCACTTCGAGAAGCTATTGTTAGAAAAGACTGTAGAACTTTAAAGATTAACCACAAAAGCAAGATGATGGCAAAGCATGTACCTAAAGGAGGGATTTTGAAGGAAGACAAAGAAGGCGGGGATATATTCACCAGAAATAAGCCCAGCAAGAGAAAACAACGAAGAAAAAGTAATGCATACACTCACGGAAAGAAAGACCGACTTATAGGTTCTAAATAGGAGATATAAATCGTTGAATTATGCTAGAAACAATCAAAGCCATTTTAATTATTTCGAACAATCGTAACCATTGAATACTAAGAGACGCCTAATCAAAACTCGTAATGGACGGGCATTATTGAACGTAGTTTACATGCTGATTAAGCACCCAGGGGCCACCAACCTAGGAACACCCAAATAGGCCCATTAGTGCAAGTAGGAAACGGCTACAATCATGGCATACTTCTTCGATGAAGAACACATTAATAATAATAATAATAATAATAATAATAATAATAATAATAATAATAATAATAATAATAATAATAAAGTAATGCCACACCTACGAGTTCGGAGCTTGACAATAAACAAGTCTTAGATTCAATATGAATAATGAAATCGAATTTTGGGGACTATTTAATAAATTAAGAAACCTATCCTGCAAGCTCACTACCTCAAGAGAAGTCTAAAAACACGTGAGGGCAATTAGAACGTAGAAGATTCGTATAAGAAACGGGGAAAACATCATACTCTATGATGACAAAAATCGTTAGTTAAACACACGTGGACAAATATGAAAAATATGAATTTTAAACGATGATAACATTATAATGCATTATGGAAATCGATTATCAGTCCACCACAAAATGAGCACCACCTTTTTATTTTCTAGAATGACTTGCCTTCAAGGAAATCTATAAATACTCCTACCTAATAGATGAAAGGGCAATCAAATTCAAATATCTCCCTTTCAAATAACCATTTCCACTCTTGATTGAGCATCAAATTCAAAGAGTTTAAGAGAACGTCCTAGTTAGGTGAGAAGAATCAACACCATACACACTCATCCACATTGTGCGTGGAAGTGCAGATTGAACAACAAATACAAGCCCTTCGGATAAATTGTGCATGAAAGTGCACATCGAACAACCAATACAAGGCTTTCATGTCTGTCACCAAATTCATAGCCAGCATGAGGTCACGTGGAGTACATTGCACAACAACAGAAGATAAAAAGGTGTCATGAACTAGTAACAAACAATAGAAGATAGAGAGGTCTGATCTGTCAAAATTAAGGGAGTATTAGATGGTTGGATTGATCAAGAAAAAAGGTAGTGCAATACTAAAATGATCGTATAAAATCCTATGCGTGCCAGAGGGTTGAATCGACCAAAGAAAATGGTCCGCATCATGGAGAAAATTTTTTCAAGGTTCACGACTCAAAGATAGAGAAATGGAGAACAACCACCAAAATAAGATTTCTGACTCCAAGAAAATTAGAAGTAGTAGAAGATCCAACAATTTTCATGAAAATAAAGCTCATGCGCTGCAATCTGGGATTACGAGAAGGCTATGTTGATCAAGAGGGAGGATCGTCCAGCAATTCTATGGGATTGAAATAGCGAACAAAGGAAAAAAGAAATTCTGGCTTATGTACTAGGTGATTCGTGCATAAGGCAGATTTTCACTCAAGCCCGGTACAGTTACCGGAATGTCATTGGAGGTTGACTAAGGCCTAGGTTTGGGTCGTGAATAGGAGTCAAAACTTGGTTTAAGTCTCGAACAGTTTCCTTGGTGACTGATGCTACCAAAAATCGTACCTGTAGATTTTCCGAGCTTGATGACGGATGTGGGGCACGAACGTGATCTTCCGATACCTGAAACAAAGGCAACGAGTTGTGTTCTCATCGCCCCTCCGATGCTTAAGTCAGAAAGGAAAATATATGCGTGAGGCTATGTGCTGAAGAACAATGTAAAACGTACCTAAATAATGGCCCAAGGTTCTGCTTTTATAGGAGTAGGTAGTGTACTCCTAGTAGGATTGTGTTGGTTGGATGTTTTTATCCAAGGGAATTTCTATTATAAAGAGTGTCCTACTTATAATGGAATTGTTTGACAAGTGGTGTTAGGGTTGATGTAGAATCCTTGGGTGTTTAGATTTATTAGTTAGGTACCCAGGTCTTAGGAGGTATGTTGGTGGTGTATGTCTCGAGGACTATTCTCGAGGACATTGAGGGAATGTAAATGTGTCCTCGAGGTATCTCGAGGACTACAATATCTCGAGGACTTAGGTGACCCCGAGGACCGAAGAAGAGAAATGAGGTGGGGTATAGATTGAGTCCTCGGGATACACTCCTCGGGGTATATCAATATTGGCATAGTCACTGGCCCCCGTGCACTCGTCCTAGAGATCGTGCTCTTAGGATGGGGTGCACATGGGTTATGTCATTTCTCGGACATTCATTGAGAAGTGACGGCTGATGATATAGGTCGAGATATGACCGTTGCAGAGAGTGGCTTGGGATTTGTGACACGTGTCTCTGTGGACGGTCGTAGATAGCGACCTTTGGCCTCCCATCATTTTCACCTATAAATACTATTGTTCTCACCTTCATTTTTCACTTTTACCCACTGTAAATCAGAGCTCTGAGAGGTCGTGCTCGAGAGAAACACTTTGGGAACTTCTCAAGTCGTCGGGAACTCCAGGTAAGGCTGGAGACTTTAAGTTATTCATAAGCTAGGTCTTTAAGTTTGTTAAGTAATGTCGAGTAGTGAGGGTCGAGAATCTTCTAGCAGTTCTAGTAGTAGTGAGGAGGACGTAGGGACCTCGATAATACCGACGGCTATTCCCCTAGAGGCTACTCCCGAGGCCTAGGTCAATATGGTTTTTGAGTATCCCGACGAACCCTGTAGGCTTAAAGAGCACTCAGTCATAGCTGCGGCTAGGGAATATGGTATAATGCCTAATTGCGATGTTAGATTTCCTGACCCCGAGGATAGGATTATTCGAGCACGACGAGTGGAGTTTGTTATTTTTAGGGAGACCCTTAAGGCTGGCTTTAGGTGGCCCCTTCACCCCTTCTTTATTGCTCTATTAGTCGAGCACTCCATGTGCCCGGAGCAATTAGTGCCCAACGCCTGGAGGATGCTCGTTTACTTTTTTATAGCATGTAGATACTTAGGTATCGAGCCCAACGTTAGCCTCAGCAAATTAGTGTTCGAGCTTAAGAAGCATCCTCGATACACTTGTTTTGGCTATCTCTCGACAATTGGGGGCTTTAAAGTCCCGAGGATGGCGAGCTCTTTAAAGGGGTGGAGGGAGGGGTGGTTTTATGTTGTAGCCCAAGAACCCGATCTTCCTTTCTGGCCTGATTGGGGAATCCCCGACGCTGAGAAGTTCTCTGAGGGCCAGGTGTATCCGGATGTTTTGGAAGAGCATAGGAGGATGCTGGTCGGGCTCAGCCCCCTTTTCTCGACGATGAAGGAGATTGGGGAAGAGGTTTTAGACCTGGCAGATATTAGAGGCGTCGAGGGTAGGGATGTTCCTTTATTGTTATTTTTTGAAAGATACCCCGACCTTGTGCTCGTTCTAAATGTTTATAAATATTTGCAGGTATGTCTTTTGATCCTCGGGCTCTCCGGAACTTTGTCAGCACAAGGGGAGGCGCTCCTCCACAGGGGCAGCCCTCGAGGAAGAAAAGCAAGAAGAGGCCTCGAGGGGCTCCTGAGGGTGCGAGAGGGCCTGGCGAAACTTCTCGAACACATCCAGAAGTCTCGACCCCTCTGCAACTGAACCTCAGATCTCCGACTCCTCGTGTCGTCACTCCTCGGTCTCCTTCTGAAGTGGTTGACCTTGAGGATGAGCCGTCTCTCACCGGGGGACTTTGGGACTTGCCACCTCGCTCCTGAGCTCGTAAACAAATACAAAGAGGAGGTCAAACTCGAGGATGGGATGAAGGTCCTCGAGGGTCTTACAGTGAAGGTAATCTTCGAACTTTTGACTTTAACCTCCAGTTTATTGGTCGAGCTTAACACTTGACATTTTCTTCATTTTTTCCATATGTTGAGTATAGCTCGAGGACTCTCTCTGCAAGGGCTCGAGGAGGCCAAGAGGGCAGCTGGGGTCGAGACGTCCATGGCCTCTAAGGACAGCAGGATTCAAGACCTCGAGGCCCAGGTCGAGGTTTTATTGAAGGAGCGTGATGACGCGAGGAGGGAGGCTGCAAAGGCCAGGGATGACTTGGTTGCAGCAAAGGATGAGGTCGAGGGGGCGAGGCTCGAGCTCATCCAGAAGACAGAGGATTTCGGGCGCGAGCTCGAGGCTATCAGGGAGAAGACTTGGGAGGAGTTTAAAACCTCCGAGGACTGCGACAAGATAAAAGGGGAGTATGCGTCGGGGGCGTACTTCCATGCTCTGAAAGAAGCCCAGGCCTTCCTCAGGCAGAAGGTTCCCGATGTCACTCCAGACGACCTGAAGACGGTGCCTTCCATTGCTGATACATTGGAGCTCTCGGGTTCGGAAGATGGAGGAGGATCGGGTGGAGATGATGAGGAAGGTCTTGAGGACGACGTTGAGATCGACATCAGCAACCTCGACCCTCCTCTTGGCCACATTGGATGACTTCCCCACCCCGATCCTTTGTAATTTTTTGGTTTAATTTCGACAATGTAAATTGATCGAGGATTATGTATGTTTAGTTAATTTATTCGAACTATTTATCTCGACCCCTTGGACTCCATACAATCGAGCAAACAAATTCGAAACTTACTGCTCACGCGATATTGAAGTGTTTACTCGAGGATTCCACAACTCCAGCGTATTTAAGGGATTAAAAGGTGAGACGTGCATTCTCGAGCAAAAATAAAAAATATGATGATGTGACATTCTCGAGGACCGTAAACTTCGAGCACAATTAATCTTAAAAAATGAGGCCATTCTCGAGGACTGTAATCCCGAGCACAACTAAACTTTAAAAATTGAGTGACATTCTCGAGGACTGTAATCCTCGAGCACATCTAACTTTAAAATTTGGTTGTGACATTCTCGAGGACTGTAATCCTCGAGCACACTACTTTAAAAAAGTTGGGTTGTGATTTCCTCGAGGACTGTAATCCTCGAGCACACTAACTTTAAAAAGTTGGGTTGTGAAATCCTCGAGGGCTGTAATCCTCGAGCACACTAACATTAAAAAGTTGTAATGTGAGATTCTCGAGGGTGTCCAAAATGATGTGGGATTTTGTATGTCCCTAGGCGATACTATAATGTTTTACACTTGAGTATATGATCAAGGCCTTTTGTGCTTGCGCAGGGCAAGGCTTTGGTGCTTGCGCGGGGCAAGGCTTTTCTGAGTGCTTGCGCGGGGCAAGGCTTTTTGAGTGCTTGCCTGGGGCAAGGCTTTTCTGAGTGCTTGCGCGGGGCAAGACTTTTCTGAGTGCTTGCCTGGGGCAAGGCTTTTCTGAGTGCTTGCGCGGGGTAAGGCTTTTTGAGTGCTTGCCTGGGGCAAGGCTTTTTGCTAAAGGGCTGTCATACCTGAAGCTTGAATTTATAATTTTTCGGACTGGACTTGGATTTATATTATACCCAAGCTGCCTACGTACCCAAACGGGATCAAGCCGAACGTAGTTCATTACAAAAGAGAGCAGAAAACATGCATGGGCACGCAGGCCCGCTAAACTAGAAATAAAATGCAGAAAAAGAAAATCTCCTAAAAGGCGTCGGGAGTTTTACTTGTAATATACTTTTAGATTGTCGGCATTCCAGGGCCTCGGAAGAGGTCTACCTGAAGTGTCTCTTAGGCTGTATGCTCCTTTGCGAACCTGTCGTATGATCTCAAAGGGCCCTTCCCAGATGGGCCTGAGCTTCCCTGGGGGGTGGCCTGCTGCTTCGGCCTTCCTCAAGACCAAATCGCCAGCTCTGAACCTCCGAGCCTTGACTTTGCTATTAAAATGTTTTGCTGTCCTAGTTTGGTAAGAGGCCACTTTTATAGCGGCTTGCTCCCGCACTTCTTCCAAGAGATCAAGATGTTCAGTTGTATGCTCCGAGGTTTCTGGCACGAGCCTCCTATGGCTTGGCAGTCTAATTTCCACTGGGACCATTGCTTCAACGCCATAGGCTAACATAAAAGGGGTTTCTCCTATGGTTGTCCTATGAGTTGTTCTGTACGTCCAAAGTATAGAAGGCAGCTCGTCGGACCAAGAACCCCTAGCATCGCTTATTCTTGTTCGGAGGTCTTGCAATATGATTCGATTTGTTACCTCGGCCAGACCGTTGCTCTGAGGATGCGAAACTGATGTCAGACGGTGATCAATCCCAAGGTTTGAGCAAAAGTTTCTAAACTGTTGGTTGTCAAATTGCCTGCCATTGTCGGTGATGAGGACCTTTGGTATCCCAAACCTGCAAATGATAGACCTCCAAGTGAAGGCTCTTAGCTTGGGCTCCGATATTGTGGCGAGAGGTTCGGCCTCTACCCATTTTGTGAAGTACTCTACTGCTACAACAACAAACTTTAATTGACCTCTTGCCACAGGAAAGGGGCCGAGGATGTCAACTCCCCATTGTTCAAACGGGGCCGAACAATTAATGTTGGTGAGATCTTCGGCTGGTGAGTGGATAACATTACCGAACCTCTGGCACCTATCACATCTTTTAACATATT
>NC_036256.1:13803704-13859564 GCF_002742605.1 Olea europaea var. sylvestris | reverse complement strand
GGTGACGTCAAGATCCCGACCAATCGTCACCTTCTTATCATGCTCGAGCTCAATTTCCATCAATCCTCGAGATTTGCATGACGTCGTTATTTATTTCCCGAACACTGGCAACATAGCATTGTCTGGCAGCTGTCTGGTCTCCACGGACAACCCCAACGCCATTACTTGTTGGAAACTTCATGGCTAGGTGGAAGGTGGACACAATGGCTTTAATCTTGTTGAGGAGTGGTCTTCCCAGAATTGCGTTATAGGCCATTGAGACACGTACCACTTGAAAAGATGTCATCTCCATAACCTGCTTCTGGCCAGAACCCAAAGTTAGTGGAAGCTCGACGACACCCTCTGGAGTGATGACTCCTCCCCCAAACCCCTGAAGAGGAGTTTTAACCGCTTTGAGTTGGTGAGATGAGATTCCCATTTTGGCAAAAGCTTCTTGGGAAAGTATATTGGCCGCACTCCCGTCATCAACCAAGATCCTCTTTACTTCAAAATTGGCCAAAATTGCTGAGATTACCAAGGCATCATCATGTGGGAGTGATACGCCTTCTAAGTCTTCGGTCCCAAAAGTAATATTCTCCAGCTTTCCATGGGGCATCCCAGAGGCCAAGGCATATCGTCGGGCATATTGTTTTCTTCCACTGTTGGAGTCTCCTCCCGAGGCAATACCTCCAATGATGATATTGATGGTTCCAGCAGTGGTTTGACCATCCCTTTTTGCCTCAGGGACTTTTTCCCTGCCACGATCGTTCCTCGGCCGTTTGTCGTTACCGACGTAGGAACTCAAGAGTTCTCTTTTAATAAGGGCTTCAATCTCCCGTTGCCGGGCCTTACAGTTCTCCGTGTTATGCCCATGATCCCGATGGAACTCACAGTACTTGTTCATGTCCCTGGATTCGGGTGGTGACCTCATTCTGACAGGCCACTTCAATTCCTTCATATCCTTGATCTCCATCAATATATTGGTTTTTGACGTATTTAAACGTGTGAACGGCGTCGGGGGAACCTCTTGCCTCTATTTTTTTCGTTGTTGTTCTTCACGGGGGTTTGGATCATGCTGTCTCTTATGCTCGACCCTGTCATAGGATGGTCAAACCTTTCTCGGGTTCAGCGTTTCCTCCATATTTATGTACTTCTCAGCTCGGGTAAGAAGCTCGGTGACTGTCTTCGACGGAGTTTTGGATAAAGACATCTTGAAAGCCTCGCACTTTATGGCATATGTGAGGGCAGAAACTGCTGCAGTTATGTGTAGGTCGGGAATCTGAAGTCTTTCCTTGTTGAACCTGGTCATGAAGTCACGTAGGGTCTCATTTTGCCCTTGTCTAAGTTGCATGAGGGAAGCTGCTGTCTTCCTGATGCGTTTGCTGCTTGCGAAGAAAGCGGAGAACTTGTCCGCCAAATCCGAGAATGAGGCTATGGAGTTGGCCGAGGTCACATGTGGTATACCCGAGGCCCCTGCTCCGCCATTGTCAGGGGCATGTGTTTGAGCTCGAGCTCGAGCATCAGCCATAAAACCCCCCTGGGGTGCTGGTGTAGGTGACGAATGCGAACTTCTTTGACTTAGCAGCTGAGTCAGTGTGGCGTCCTGTTGTCTGAGCTCTTCAAAGGCTCCAGCAGTGACGACTACCGGCTGGGGCTCTGGCACTTCTGATGATTCCTCTTGAGGAATAGGGATATCCTCAGGAGGGGATTGGTTTGGAGCGGATGAGCTTGCTGGTGGAAGACCTGAACGTGTGTTCACCATGGCTTTTGGTAGCGTTTCCCACAGACGGCGCCAATGATGCTACCAAAAATCGTACCTGTAGATTTTCCGAGCTTGATGACGGATGTGGAGCACGAACGTGATCTTCCGATACCTGAAACAAAGGCAACGAGTTGTGTTCTCGTCGCCCCTCCGATGCTTAAGTCAGAAAGAGAAATATATGCGTGAGGCTATGTGCTGAAGAACAATGTAAAACGTACCTGAATAATGGCCCAAGGTTCTGTTTTTATAGGAGTAGGTAGTGTACTCCTAGTAGGATTGTGTTGGTTGGATGTTTTTATCCAAGGGAATTTCTATTATAAAGAGTGTCCTACTTGTAATGGAATTGTTTGACAAGTGGTGTTAGGGTTGATGTAGAATCCTTGGGTGTTTAGATTTGTTAGTTAGGTACCCAGGTCTTAGGAGGCATGTTGGTGGTGTATGTCTCGAGGACTATTCTCGAGGACATTGAGGGAATGTAAACGTGTCCTCGAGGTATCTCGAGGACTACAATATCTCGAGGACTTAGGTGACCCCGAGGACCGAAGAAGAGAAATGAGGTGGGGTATAGATTGAGTCCTCGGGATACACTCCTCGGGGTATATCAATATTGGCATAGTCAGTGACAAACAAAAAGAGGGCTTGGGGTTGAGGTCAAGAAGCTAAGTGGTCAGCGGAGGTCATGGTGTCACCGAAGAGGTTAAGGTTCAGCATGGGTTTCTTTAATTTCAGATTTTTATCTTGGTTTTGTTAAGGAATATAGAATTCATAAGTTGCACAGAAATAAGGATATCCTTCTTTGGACAATCAACAATTGCCATTGATTTGTTTCTTGATTTGTCTTCATTTAAATAGGAATGTAAATATGTATTTATAATATATATACTCTAATTTAGGATCTAAATTATTCATTGTAACCTATATTTCCAATGATATGAATCGATAGAAAATACATAGAAATTCATTTCCACTTTCATGGTATTAGAGCAACCACATTCTTGAACCTTCTAGTTTCTTCTCTTTACACAAAAGAAATTACATACTTTCTTCTAGCCAATACATATGGCAGAAAAAGGAGAAACTCAAGACTCGGCCAAGTCTGAAGCCAGCAAGTTTGATAATCCAAATGATCCTCTTTAATATCATCATTCTGATCAACCTGGTCTTGTACTTGTCGCACAACTGGTGAATGACAAAAATTATAGCACCTGGAGCCTTGCCACAAGATATTGGAACAAGCATAATGAAAGTGCTTATGAAGTTTGGTTTTGTAATATTTCAAATCCGAAATTTCTCAAGAACACACAGTGTATAAAATGAACACTGACACCAAGAATGGATGATTTAGAGCTCAGAACGCATTGTACCCATCTGTACAATACCAAAATGACCACAAAACCCTAGCCTCAAAGATCAAAATAGAGGCAGCTATTTCTATGGTTCACAAAGATCACCCAGAATACAAAATACACCTCTCAAACTATACATCAAAGAATCACCAAGACTTTGTATGTACAAATCTCTCAAAAACCGGAAGTTTAGAGATTACAGAGAAGTTACAGAGACGAAAGACGAGGGGAGACACAAAGTCGAAGAGAGAGAGACTAGAAGCTTCTTCCACAAGAAAAAAAGTCAGATGAATCGTTATTATGGCACCACTTAGGGCCTATTTATATCACAAGTCATCACCATAGATCTCAAACCGGGGCAATCCAAGGAACCAGAGCAGCACACGTATTTATCTCATTTGGGTTGGGTTTTGGGCTCAATTTCGGGTCGCGTTATTGGGCAATGGGTGTAGTATCTGATTAAAAAGGTGGGCCTTTATTTCATCATTGCCCACACATTGGACTAGGCCAATTAAATTGGCATTACAGCCCAATAAAATCTCCCCCTTGATGCCAATGATGAAGAAAAAGAAAAGAAGAACAATGATCTTTCACTGCTTCAAACTTTCCCATAATCATTAGCATCCAGAAGTTTTATACTTGTAACATCACAAAGAATTTACCCAGTATCAATTCTTAACATTTGTAGACATGATTTAAACTTAGAAGGGGGGAGTACCTTAGTTCCCATATAATTTGGATTAAATTGAGTTGGTATTTTCTCAAGTAATATGGATTCCTTTTGAATTATATCCTTTATAAAATGCAATCTAACATCTATGTGCTTTGTTCTTTCATGAAAAATATGATTTTTACATAAATGAATTGCACCTTGATTGTCAGAATAAACCACAACAGGATTAACAAATTCAATTACCTCTTCCAACAAACCTTTTAACCATAAAGCCTCTTTAATGGCCTCAGTTGCTACCACATACTCAGCTTCGGTGGTAGATAAAGCTATAATAGACTGTAATTGAGATTTCCAGCTAACACATGTATCACATAGAGTAAACATATAAGAGGTAGTAGATTTTCTGTTATCTCCATTTCCAGTATAGTCCAAGTCTACAAAACCTTTTAAAATAACACCTTCTTTACTGGGTTTATAACACATGCCTAAATCAGCTGAACCTTTTAAGTATCTTAGTAACCATTTCATGGTAGACCATGTTCAGGACTAGGGTTTGACATAAATCTACTCAAAGTACTTATAGCATGAGCTACATTTGGTCTAGTGCACACTATGGTATACATCACAGATCCAACAACATTAGAATAAGGAACCTTTTCCATGTATTTAATGTCAGATTCATCATAAGGACATTGATCCTTACTAAGCTTAAAATGACATGCAAATGGTACATTAGCAGACTTGGAATTATGCATGGCAAACTTAGATAACACCTTTTTCACATAGTCAGATTGTGTTAAAATCAATGAGTTTTGGGACCTATTTCTATTGGTATCCATCCCCAAAATTCTCTTAACATGTCCTAAGTCTTTCATTTCAAATTCAGAACTTAGAACCTTCTTAAAGTCACTGATATCACTAAGATTTTTGCCAATTAGAAGCATATCATCCACATATATCAGCAAATACACACTTACGTCATTATTTTTACCCCTTTTCAATTAAAGACAATGATCAAATGAACTTCTCATAAAACCAACGTATGACACAAAGCTATCAAACTTTTTGTACTATTGCCTAGGGGATTGTTTTAGGCCATATAATGATCTTTTCAAAAGACACATAATTAGGTCTTTTCTTATCAATAAATCTTTGAGGTTGACACATGTATATAATCTCATCAAGGTCACCATGTAGGAAAGCAGTTTTAACATCCATTTGCTCAAATTCAAAGTCATATTGTGCTACTAAAGCAAGCATAACCCTTATGGTGGTATATTTCACAACCGGGGAAAAAATCTATGCTAGGTTCTTGAGTAAATCCCTTTGCTACTAACTTGGCCTTAAATCTAAGGGGCCGTTTTGAAGAATTTCCTTCCTTAATGCTATAAATCCACTTATAGTCCACTAAGGACTTTCCTTCAGGTTTAGAAACCAAATCCCAAGTGTTATTCTTTCTTAAGGATCCCATTTCTTCTTTCATGGTTTGTTGCCACTCTTTTGAGAGTTGGCAACTAACAGCTTTATCATAAGATTTTGGCTCTTTAAAAGCCAAATCTTGATATGACAAAATAGTTAGGGACAAATAATCATTCATCCTCACAGGTTCCTTAATTTTCCTTCTTGTTCTATCCCTGGTAAGAAGATAATCATCTAAAGGGTTTCTTTGATTATTATTTGCCTCCTGAACACTGCTTTCATCTTGCACATTTGAATTTGACACATCAGCCCCTTCAAACTCACCTTGACCCTCTATGTATTTAGGGGTAGTCTGATGTTCAACATGCAGCCTATTAACTTTCTCATCTTCATTTTCATGAACTTCTTTGGGATTTCTTTCACTATGACATGGCATATTAGTTTCATTAAAGGTCACATTTCTACTTGTCAACATCCTAAAGCCCTTATTTTCTTTTACCCAAAACCTTTATCCTTTCACTCCTTCAGATAATCCATGAAAACACATTTTTGGAATCTAGGCTCTAATTTTCTCACATTTTGGTGGGAATAGGCTACACAACCAGAGGTCCTTAAGGGGGTATAGTCTGGTAATCTTTTTGTCCGTACCTTCTCCGGTGTTTTTCCATCTAAGGCACTAGCTGGGGTCTTGTTTATGATATATACAGCTGTCTTAACAGCCTCTTCCCACAATACTTTTGGGACACTTGAACTAATCATTATATACCTCACCTTCTCTAAAATTGTTCTATTCATTCTCTCAGCTACTCCATTCTGTTGTGGGGTATATGTGACTGTTTTATGCCTTAAAATCCCATCAGTTTCACATAGTTTATCAAAATCCGAATTACAGAATTCTAAGCCATCGTCAGTCCTTAAAATTTATATCTTTTTACTCATTTGATTTTCAATTAAAAATTTTCAAGCTTTAAATTTTTCAAAGGTATCTGATTTTTTGCTTTAAAAGAAAAACTCACACTTTTCTTAAAAAATCATCAATTAAGGACAGAAAATATTTATTTCCCCTTGAGAGAGAATAGATGATGGGCCCCACAAATCAGAAAGGATGTACTCAAGAATCGATGAAATGCTGTGTTTCCCAATATTAAAATGCAACCTATGCTGTTTACCTAAGGTATAGTATTTACAGAAGGGAACTTTTGAAATGATGTCTCTATTAAAAAAACCCTTTCTTACTTAAGATATGCAAGCCTTCTCACTTACATGGGCCAATCTATTGTACCATTTCAGAGTTGCATTACTTTCAGTATTAGAGGATTCTGCAATGTGACTTAAGATACTGGCCCTAGTGACACACATCCCATTTCTTTTTACGCCTCTGAAGATAACTAAGGAACCCTTAATTATTTTCAGATGACCATCTCCAAACCTACCTTGCAGGCCTATGTCATCTTGGTTACCCATGGAAATCAAATTTCTATTCAAGTTAGGGACATACCTTACCCTTTCTAAGATAAATGTATATCCATTTTCAAATCTTAAAGTCACACTGCCTATTCTTCTAACCCTGCAGGCCACATTATTACCCATGACCACCTCTTCCCCTTCAACGTCTTTAAAGTCTTCTAACCATGTTCTTTTAGAGGTCATATGAAAAGTACAGCCTAAATCTAATGTCCACTCAACTGTCTGATCACTGTTATCTGTAAAATTTGCAATATTCAAATAAGATGTAGGGTTAGTCACTACATAGACATTCTCAGGTTCTTCACTTAAGGGTTCAACAACATTCCCTTCATCTACTTTGCCTTTCCCTTGTTCATTCTTTTTCTTGAAACAGTCTTTGATGTAATGTTCAATTTTACCACACCCATAATACTTCCTATTTCCATTCCTAGACTTTGACCTAGGCCTCCCTTTTCCCTTCGTAAAGGTATTATTCCCTTGATTACTTTGACTACCTTGACCATTTCTTTGCCTAATAAGTGGTCTACCTCTAACCAACAAAAATCCACTCTCCCTACCCTGTCTCTCAACTTTAACCTCCAATTCCTTAATATTTAAGGCATTGACAACTATTTATGGGTTTAAAGTCTCTCTACTATACTTAATGGTGTGTTTGACATCTTTATAAATATCAGGTATGGAGTTCAAGAAGATCACATCTTTGTATTCTTTAGACACTTTGTCACCAGTATTAGTGATATCTTGTACTAATTTATTAAAGGTATCAAGATTATCATTAAATCTTTAAATAGATCAATCTTAAAGCTTAAGAGTCTTTGTAAAAGGAATATCTTATTGGATAAAGATTTTACCAAATAAAGTTCTTCTAATTTTTCCCATAAGTTTTTAGTATTATCAAGTTTCCCTACTTTTCTTAGTACTTGATCATATAAATGAAGAATAATAGATGTATAGACAAGTTCATCAGATTCAATTTTTTGTTCCTCAATCATAGTAGCGGGATATTCTTCAATAATAGCCTTTGAAATTTTCTATTGGACAAGAACTCCTTTCATTTTTTGCTGCCAAATGGGGAAGTCCCCTTTTCCATTAAAAACACCTAATTCAAAAGTGGTTCCAGTCATTTTTGAAAAACAGATATTTTAACCAACACAAGAAACGTTTGAAGTCAATGTCCAACAGCAGTTCACAGGCATTACAATCACAGTTATAAGAACGGTACACAAAGTAAAACAACTATAGCAGATATCAAGTACTATAAACTGATAACAACAGAATCAAGAAATATCAAAATTAGCAAGGTAATCACAAAATACAGACTATATAAGGCCACACAGTATGTTAGGATTTACCAGGATTCCGTGAGGTTCACGACCTCAGGTCAAGGCTTAATCCATAACACACATAACCATGGAAGGGGAAAATACGAACAATTAAAGAGGCACAATATAAGGAATAGGTTTAGGATGAGAGAAATTTTAACCAGCAGCTTAAAAAAATCACCCACAAAGTATACTGGTGACTCGATTGATTCACAAGAAAATCCCAGATCTGAGTTCGATCACCAAGATCCACACAAAAAATACCAAGAATCAACAGATCTCACAAAAGAACTTCAACCGGCACTAAGATCCACAACCAACTGGGTCTAGGGTTTCCCAAATGTTTCAAATCCTTGAAGATTCGGTATGGAAATTAGTTATCCACAATTAAATCGTAAGGATGATGACTCGAACAACCAAGAAATGGCTCTGATACCACCGTAATATTCCGAACTCAAAATTTTCTAAGAAGACATAGTGTCTAAAATGAACATTGACACCAAGAATGGATGATTTAGGGGTCAGAACACATTGCACCCGTGTGTACAACACCCAAACGACCATAAAACCCCAACCTCGAATATCAAAACAGAGGTAGCTACTTCTATGGTTCACAAAGATCACCCAAAACACAAAATACACCTCTCAAGCTATACATCAAAGAATTACCAAGACTCTGTATGTGCAAATCTCTCAAAAACCAGAAGTTTAGAGATTACAGAGAAGCCACAGAGACAAAAGATGAGATGAGACACAAAGTCGAAGAGAGAGAGAGAGACTAGAAACTTTTCCCACAAGAGAAAAATAAGATATATTGTTATTAGGGCACCACTTAAGGCCTATTTATATCACAAGCCATCACCATAGATCTCAAACCTGGGCAATCCAAGGAACCAGAGCAGGACACGTATTTATCTCATTTGGGTTGGGTTTTGGGCTCAATTTTGGGTCGCGTTATTGGGTAATGGGTATAGTATCTGATTAAAAGGCTGGCCTTTATTTCGTCATTGCCCCACACATAGGACTGGGCCAATTAAATTGGCATCACAACCCAATAGGTTTGATTTAAAAGATCATTTTTCGTGTACTAATAGTGTCCATCTTTTCCATGTAGAAGAAGCCATTTATGATTGTAAGCAGGACAACATGACTATCGAGGCTTATTATACCAAACTTAAAGGCTTTTGGATAAACCTAATGTATTATGTTCCATTCCAACATGCACATGTGGCACCTTGAAGGAAATTCTACATTTTCAGCAAAATCAAAAGACAATAAAATTCCTCACGTATTTATCTCGTTTGGGTTGGTGATGAAGAGATAGACCAGCCTTGGTGTACTGTCGATAACGAAGAAGTAGGTGTGCCCCATTTGCTTTTGGATGGCCACCATTCTGGATACCTAAGAATCTCGAAGCATCAGGTGTGAGAGTGGCACACTCTTCACATAACGGTGTGCCGACTGGCTAGACACGGCGTGGACGGCTTGGGTTATCCTGTGAGCAGACGAGCATAGCCAAAACTGCTAGGCGAGAGGTGGGCTGGACCAATCTCTGGGTTTTTTCTTGGTGAAGAATGGCATATCAATGCCCAATTGAGGGTAATGGATCAGTGGCTAGAATTCATGACCGGAGTTGCTGGAAACTGTCATTTAATCTCATGAAAAA
The DNA here is from genome assembly GCF_002742605.1 of Olea europaea var. sylvestris. Lineage (NCBI taxonomy): Eukaryota > Viridiplantae > Streptophyta > Magnoliopsida > Lamiales > Oleaceae > Olea > Olea europaea. The sequence goes on along the minus strand of NC_036256.1, from coordinate 13,849,930 downwards.
TTGATAAACTTGGTCTAAATCTTGAGTTTAAGACATGGTCTTTGCTGCATCGCACGTACATGTATTGACGGGTTGGAGGGAGGCTAATTCATCCCATAATTCTTTCAATTTTCCATAGTAGTTAGTAATTGATTAGCTTTCTTGGTGGAGATTGGCAAGGTCACATTTGAGGTTGAAAATTTTTGCCTTGTTGCTTTGCTGAAATCGGGTTTCCAATTCAACCCATAAGTCATTAGGTGTTGCACAATAAAGAAGGCTTCTGATGAGAGATCGATTAATAGAATGATGCAACCACGACATTATCATGTCGTAACATTGATCCTAAAGAAGTACAGTGGCTGTATCTGTGGTTGGGCGTTTGATGGCACCAAGGACGAAACGCAATTTATTTTTGCTATTCAAGGCGCGTGTCATCGATCGACCAAGCAGGGTAATTGTCACCATTTAGAAAGTCATACAAAGAATTGGTTTGGTTTATCTGATGAATGTAAGAAGTACGGGGAGGAGGTATCTGTAGGTGATTTGGTGGCGTCAAGGGTATGGACAGGGTCGACCATAGGAAGGTATGGACTCCTTCAACTATGCTCTGATACCATGATAGAAATAGATATGAAATGAATTAATTCTCATTTGTATTAACCAAACGTACATCATCATTTTATAATACAACTAGGAATCAAATCACTAATCTAGGAAAGAAAATAACTATTGTATAAGGAAAGAATCTCTATAATTATTAAGTATGGTAACTTCCTTTAATAGGCCATGAGTGATCTCTCAGGTACAATCTTCTGTGTTTATGTTATTGATAAAGAGATAGGTTGGATATTTGACAAAGGAACCACAAATCACATAGTTAGCTCTGCTGATTTATTGAGTACAAACTCCCATCTCACTATCCAAACGGTGCATCTACCTAATGGAGCTGTTGCTGTTGACACACACGGGCAGAATTCAATTTCCTAATTTTATCTTGCATGATGTGCTGTGTCTCTTCTTTTAAATTAATCTCAATCTCCATTAGCAAACTCATTCACAGTTTTCATTATTTTGCGACATTCACTAATGGTACTTGTATGCTATAGACCTATGATTGGGATGGGAATTGAGCGAGGAGGACTCTACTACCTCGATACTCCACAAAGAAACAGATGCAACACAGTCACCACTCCAGCCTTTTGTTCTTCAAGACTTTGGCATCAACTCCTTGGTCACCTATCAAATTTGATACTTCATTTACTTTCTTATTCAACAATAAACATTCAATTCTGTTATATTTTTGATTGTTTATTTTGTACATTAGCTAAACAAACTCGAGCTCTATTTCCAGTAAAGTTCTATTTTTTCTAGTAAAGTTCTATTTGCAGTAAAGCACCTTTTGAATTAATTCATGTTGACATCTATGGAGGATACCATGTTCCTTCGATTATTAAAGCATAGTATTTCCTTATTATTATTGATGATTATACTCGTTGCACATGGATCTATTTGATGTCTTACAGATCACATACTCTAGCACACATCACTACATTTATTAAGTTCGTTGAGACACAATTCTCCTTGAAAGTTAAAATTCTTCGAAGTGATAATGGACCCAAATCTACAATGGGAGAGTTTTATTTAGATGAAGGTATCATTCACCAGACTAGTTGTATCTACGCTACAACAAAATAAAGTGATCGAGAGAAAACATCATCATTTTCTCAACGTAGTCCGAGCCTTATTATTCTAAGCCAACCCTTCGAAGAAATTTTGGGGCGATTCTATCTTGACTGCTACCTACCTCATCAACTGAACTTCCACACCTCTATTCAAGGTAAAACACCTTATGAAATGCCTTTTCACAAACAACACTCATATGATCATTTGCGAGTATTCGGCTGTTTGTGCTTTGCCTTAACATAACACCACCATCCTACCAAATTTGATGCTAGAGCCACACGATGTCTTTTCTTGGGGTACCCATATGCTCAAAAAGGATATAGGGTTTATAATATCTCAACTGGTAAAGTTTTCATTTCATGTGATGTTATTTTTCATGAAGATATTTTTCCTTTATCATCTTCCGCTGTTAACTCACATCCAAAACCTCCTCATTCATCAACATATGATGATGAAAACACCACCACACACTTTTCTCCTAACAATAAAGTATTTTCACTCGACCATCTTCCTCAAGAAGGAACTCAGTCGCATTCTAATAGTGAAGCTCCTTCCCAAGTCATTCATTTTCTTGTGAATTCTTCATTCATTGATCAACCTGCTCCAGGGTTACCTTCGGATCAACAAATTCTTCCATCATGACTGACACATACTACAAAAACACTTGGTTATTTCCACGAGTATCATGTTGGTATTTCTCTTCCTTTACGAGCTGTCCTAGCATCTAACTAGGCATTAGTAGAAACTGTAGGTATCACCTATCCCTCATCTAATGTTCTTTTATAGGATAGATTATCCCTCAAGCACCTTATCTTTACGACTTTACTTTCAGTTGAAAAAGAACCATCTTCATTTGCACAAGTAATTTATGATCCTAAATGGTGAATTTCTATGCAACAAGAACTTGCTGCTTTCAAAGATAATGGCACTTGGTCTCTACAACCATTATCTTCTGGGAAGATGCTAAGAGGTAAGCAAATGTGTATACAAGATCAAACTCCACTACGATGGCATAGTGGAACATTATAAAGCCAGACTGGTTGCAAAATGATATAACAAAGTCGAAGGCCTAGACTATCAAGAGAATTTTTTTTCCCGTCGCAAAACTTTTGACAGTCCATCTTTTTCTTGCAGTGGCTTCAACTCAAATGCGTTATCTTCTCCAACTCGATGTCAATAATGCCTTCTTACATGGTGATCTTGATGAAGATATTTACATGCCATTACCTCCTGGTTTCAGAGTTTGCAAACTCCAAAAATCATCGTGTGGTGCGTCAATGGTTCATTAAACCCTCTACTTCTCTCAAGCAAGCCAGCTACAAGCGATCCCAAAATCATTATTCTTTGTTCGTCCAATACCAAAATGGTAAATTTACCGCTCTTCTCATTTATGTAGATGATGTCATAATAGCAGGAAACAATCTACAAGATATGTAAGACACCAAGTCATTCCAGAAGAACTGATTCAAATTGAAGGATCTAGGACATTTGAAGAATTTTTAGGTTGCATGGTCCAGTAAAGGCATTGCTATTTCACAATGAAATTATGCTTTCAAGATTCTTGAAGATGTTGGATATCTTAGTGCAAATCCATCTTATTTTCCCATGGAACAAAACTCATCTCTTAGTAAGTTTGAAAGAGACTACATCAGTGATCCATCTTCTTATAGAATACTTGTTGGTCAGTTAATTTATTTGACTATCACACGGCCTGACTTGGCATATTCAATACATGTTTTAAGTCAATTTATGGACAAGCCATGAGTACCACATTTAGGAGTAGCTTGTCGTGTCTTAATATATGTGAATCAAACGCCAGGACAAGGAATATATCTTGCCACAAAAAGTTCAAACCAACTGAATGCATTTTGTGATGCAGATTGGGCTAGGATTCCTGAAGCTAGACGGATAGTTATTGGTTATTTCATACTTCTTGGAAGTTCATTAATTTCTTTGAAAACTAAAAAGCAGACAACAATATCATGACCAACCACAAAAGCTGAGTACCAATCTATGGCTGCAACCTGTTATGAATTAACCTGGTTGAGAACAATTTTACAAGATTTGGGCATTGAACATTCACATCCTATCAATCTATATTGTGACAACCTGGCAGGGCTCCATATTGCCTCAAAACCAGTTTACCATGAACGAACAAAGCATGTTGAAATTAATTGTCACCTCATACGAGAAAAAGTTCAAGAAAGAATGGTCAAGATGACTCATGTAAGCATATCAGACCAGCTAGCAGACATTTTTACAAAACCATTAAGTTCTTCAAATTCTCAACTCTACTAAGCAAGTTAGGAATTATCAACATACATTCCAAAGGAGAGTGTTGCGCGGTATATAGAATTCAACAGTTGCATAGAATCTGGGATATCCTTCTTTGGACAATCAACAATTGCCACTGATTTGTTTCTTGATTTGTCTCCATTTACATAGGAATGTAAATAGGTATTTATAGTATATATACTCTGATTTAGGATCTAAAATATTCATTGTACTCTATATATTTCCAAGTCAATGGACAGAAAATACCTAGAAATTCATTTTCACTTTCAGGTTCTTAAATTAAGATTTGCAATTTAGAGCTCAACTTTAAACCAGGATTTGGATGGCTAATTTTCAAACAAGAAAGAAACCAAAAATCTTGGCATAATGAGTAGCACATGCCATTCGACTAAGAATAAAAGTGATTTCAAGTTTAATTTAAGTTGGATCAAAGTGGCTCTGATATTAAGTTGAAATTTAGTCTAAATTGATTTAATCATACAATCAATCTTGTACAAACTAGTCAATCCTACTTATAAAAGATGAAGTTAAAATTTTATCATATTATTATATTAAGTCCCTACTAGACTAGAATATAAACTAAAAGTTAAAAATGAATCTCATATTGTAATTATCCATGTAGAACCAATAAATGTTAACTAAATTTGTTGAATCATAAATTAAAGTATTGAAATAAAAAATCACAAACCTTGGGCATAAAAAATATTTTACCTTCTAATGAAGTGAACGAATCGATTTGATTTCAAGCGATTTTTAAATATCGAAACCTAAATTAAACCATTTATAAATGATTTGCTTCGATTCAAATAAAAATATTGATGGTTCCTTATGGATTCAAAACAATGATTTTGAAATAACAATTTCGTTTGATTTGCATTTTCATGAATTTTTTGTTTACATTAATTTTTAAAATTTCAATTCGAAATAATACGACAATGCTTCCATTTATCGCGTAGTTTTATTTAATGTTATTGAAAAAACAATTTTTGCAATGAAATTTCCCAGTTCACCCTTATTTAATCATCAACAACCAGTAACAATATTTAAAAATAATGGTGATAAAATTATTGTTTGAAGTAGTAAAGAAATTGAATGATTTAACTTTCAATTCTCAACATTCATAAATTCTTCTTCTCTGAACATTAAATTGAATGATTTTTATGCTTCTTAATTGTGGTCCCACTACCTCACAAGTCACAACTAATTACAAACGTCCCAAGCAAAAACCTTTTCAGATTGATTAATTTTCAGTTCTCAAATCCAACCCCCAAAAGCAGAAAAACAAAGGGAAAAGGGGGATTTGATTAAAAAAAAAAAAAAAAGTTTTTAAAAAAAAAAATTTTAAAAAAAAAAAAAAAAAAAAAGAAAAGAAAAAAAGAGCAGTACATCAAGAACTATCTCCATTGATTTGAATTTTTTGCCTAAAAACATACCTTCACCAAATGATAACTATTCACATTTTCAACAAAATTTTCAGATTGATTTGAATCAATCTCTAGATGTTGACTCACTCTACGACACCAACTCGGTGTCTAAAAATATGCATCATCCAAATAAGAAGAAAAATTTCACCTGTGATAAAAAAAGCTGTTTTTGAAATGCTACACCATGAAAGACAAGATGAAAAATTAGCAAAAAGAGTCATTTCGAAAGTTGCTAATTGCTTTTCTGTATATCTACTAGATTAGTCTCTAGAATTTGGAATGAAGAAAAATATTTTAGTATTGCAAATAGTGATGTCCAGATTTCTTTTCTAAGTTATTGAATAGGAGATGTCAAAAGAGAGTTGAAATAGATTTCGAACAAATGAAAGATATCATTTCTCGTTGTGAAACAAATATAAGATCTTTATCAAAAGCTTTGGATACGTCAAAATCAATCGTACATAGGAGAGTCAAGAAAGGACATATTCGGCCACATGCAAATCCGATGAAACTGTATTTGTCTAACGACAACAAGAAAGTAAGGTTGGAGTTTTGCCTATCAATGGTAGATGAAGGTACACTTGCATCTATACCTACTTCCGTTAGCATGCACAATCAAATTCATATTAATGAAAAGTGGTATTATATGTCTAAGACATCACAAAAGGATCATCTCCATCAGGATTGTTGGAAAATATAGATAATGGGTCGTCCATGTGGGGTGACCCGACCCGACCCGTAGGATTTTAAAAGGGTTGGAGGGAGTGGTTTGAATTCTAAATTCAGACCTATAAGTCCCAAGTAAGCACTTGAAATTTCCATATAGAAGTTGTAGAAAAAGGAACAAAAATGTGGTATGAAAAATATGGTCAAAATTCGTATGAAAAATCACACCAAAATTGAAAGGACCCTAAAACCACATTTTTGGCATAAAATCTCACAAGAAATGACACTTGAATTGTGGATAATAATCCCTTTTCATTGTGATCGGGATTTGGACCATCGGAGCACAAGAAAATGCAAATTTTGGAGATTTGTAGGCAAGGTGATTCAACCATACAAAGATCTTGAAATTCATCATTACAAGTAAGTTTGTTGACCCGAAATTCATGTCAAAACATGCTACGATTATTCTACATTGGTATCAGAGTCATAAGGTTGAATTTCTTGCTGTAATTCATGCTTAATTATGCCATTACATGATAGAAATGGGTTATGAATCTTGTATGCAAATTTTTGAAACCTTATGTGATATTTAGTGGCATCATTTGATAATTTACTGTCATCTATTCATCCATCTTCATGCAGTAAGATTAGTTTTGTTAGAAAGGTCTTCTCATAAGCTTTTCAACCATATAAAGAACTCAAATTTTGGACTTGAAACGAAGAAGTTATGAGGTTTTGAAATTCGGACGATAATCTGAATTTTTTGCATGGAACTTGATAAAATTCGAAACTTCATCACGTGATAACTTTTTATACATTAAGTTTCATACTGTCCATTTGGTATAGTTGGATAGATCTTCTCAATACCTTTCCAATGATATAAAGATAATTAATTTTGGGTTTGAAATGAGAAAGTTATGGCCTTCCAAAGTTTTGACAGAATATGAAAAATCTGCAGTTTTTAGGGACGATGAACAGTAATTGAAAAAAAAAATCTGAAACTGTTGCTGTGGAGTGGGATTCATATTTTGAAAATTGCATGTTGGTCCCTCAATTATTGTAGATGCAATTTGAGAAATTTCATGTTAGTCCCCACACTTTTAAATATTTCCAAATGCAATTTGAAAAATTGCACGTTGGTCCCCAACTTTTTTGAATGTTGATTATTCCAAATGTAATTTGAGAAATTCATGTTAGTGACCACGCTTTTGAATGTTTTCAAATGTAATTTGAAAATTTGCATGTTGGTCCCAAACTATTTTTGCTATTTTTGGATGTTGTTTATTCCAATACCAATTTGAAAAGTTGTATGTTGGTCCCAAAATTATTTTTTTTCGAAAATTGATTATTTGATATTCAATTTAAAAGATTATAAATTGGTCATGCATATGGGGATGCATGCAAGACCCGACTTCAATTTTGAAAATTACAAAATTGGTCCTTCAAATGTTCTTGATTTCTGTGTTCAATTAAAATTAATTTTCAGATGATCAAAAATATTTTTTATGGATTCAATTAAATTCTGAAATTTTTTTGTAAAGGTCAAGAATATTTGTTAAGTGGTATTTGCCTAGTGGGAGTTATTTTTTTCAAGTGTTTGATTTTTGGAATGAAAATACTCCGAAAGTATTTAAAATACCACATTTTATATACGTTTATGAGTTATATGGGTCTTGATTAGGTTATGTAATCCATTATGACTTGTTTCCAATTTTGTGCTTGATTATATATTATTGGATCTATGCACACTTATAGCATCCTTAAAGGGAATGCTAAAGAAATAAGGGTTATGGAACTTGTTAAAAAGCTACATATTTACTATAATTAAAAATAAATGGATCTGAAACATAACTTAGTAGAATACGTGAATATTTTTGGGGACATTTTCTGTGATAAGTAGAATATGATAATTCTGATGTCACTTCCCATTTGTTGGGATTGCGTTGCAACAGATATTAAAGCGTAGTTGACAATCATGATATATGTCATAATTGCACATTATGAAATTTACATTATTAGATAAATGTGCATATTTATGGAAATGCACGATATCCATTAACTCGTGCATTGTTATAAATGCTAAAGTCAGTTGAATTAGTGAGATTCTTACTATAGACCTATTGATTATCAGTTGAGTGATAGTTTAAGGATTGGAAGATTTAGAGAAAATCTCACCAAGAACTATTTAATTCATCAATTGAGTGGGAGTTCTGAAGTTGGAAAAATTAATGTGATTCTCACTTAAAACTCATGGAATTTTGCATTATTAAATTAAGTTTATGATAGTGAAACAATAGGACTGCGGACGATGATTGGTAACATAATGAACTTTTGACTCTGTGCCTAATGTTGAACTATCGTAAATGTTAATTTGCGTTAATGCAAAACTAAATATGTGCATAAATGGGTGTTGATTAAGAATAACATGTCTCTAAAAATCTGATAGATCATAGCATCAAAATCTATAGAAGTTAACATTAATAAAGGTGATAAACTAAATGCGATAACATTTGGCATGATAAGATTTTAAATGTACTAGAAGGACATGATACTTTAGAGAACATCAATCACGTAATAGACGATCTTATGTAGGTCATACTATTTAGAGAATAAAGATCAGAATTTTGTCGAGAATGGAAAGAATATGGATTTTATTACTCGAGCATTTAAAGTTGTTAAGTTCTGTTATAAATAATCTTTTTCTCAAATGTGACTTAGTTGGTGGTTAGCATAGTGTTAACATTTTTTTTGGTCATATTAATTCTAGATGAGTAGTAAGTTCAAACTAGTCTCTTCTTAATATATGGAATTTAGAAAGTCATTGTGACTTACAAATAAAAGTGTTAAATTTTTTTTATTGATACTACCCGCTATGTGAATTAAAAGACGTGTGACTTAATGTTGCTAACTCTTGAGGACATGCTTGTGTAGCAATGTTCTAGCTTACATAAGAATTTGAATCTTAAGCATTGAATGAGCTAGAACAAATGCGGGATGAATGTGGGAAACTGGTAAAGGGACTAAGAAGAACTTTAGATAGTAAGTGAATGAAAGTGGTTTTGGTAGAGGATCAATATTATAAATGTTCAAGTGCTTCAACTATATGGTTTAAATTTCTTAGCTCGAAAGCGGTTAAGTTAAAAGGATATTGCACTTGAATATATTCTTCTTAGTGTTGTTTACGTATCAACAATATACAAATTGGATCTTATCTTGTGTAGATAATGGATTCAAGGTTTAACAACCCACTTCATATGAGATCAAGAAGTATATTAGTCTATTGTTGAGTATTTGACTTGATACGAAATAGATATGTACAAATAGTGAAGATGGAGTAGAGGTTTATATGACTGGTACTGCAACTTAGTGTTGCAAAGTGGATAAACTGACCTCCTACTTGATATTGAGATAGTATCAAAGACTCCACTAAATTTGATCTGAATTATTGTTCTTCTAAGAGGGGTCTCTTACTTGTATTTGTACGTGATATTTCTGTTCGTACTCATAATGGTGATGTTTATTATGGTTTTGGATATTTGTGCAATGGTTTGAGGCTTTGAGTTGAGAAAACCATTCAAAACTGTAAGAGCTGAACTTCTATAGAATAAATCAATCCGAATTTCTTTGTAGGTCGTGATCAAGAGAGATAGAAATGGAACTTTACTTTTCATTACATTTATAGATGAATTCACGCACTTCAGTTGTGAGACCAATTTTTTTAAGTTGAAGATATTGTATTGATTTAGACTTTTATGAAGTCGAGTAGAATATCAGATTATGGAAGTGAAGATTTTAAGAACTGTTTGACAGCGTGAATCTCTATCACGAGATATCAATGATCTATGTAATGAGAGGAACTCTTATTGGATTGACTATTCTTTAATATCCAATAATTATATGGTGTATTGGATTAAAAGAATGAAATATTGTTGAATATGATGACTGATGAGGTTCAAGATATGTAATACAACTTACGTATTTGCTTTTGGAAAGAGCGTTGGTTAACTACAACATATCAATTAATGGAGTTCTCTCAATGTTGGTACCTTCAAAATATATAAGTTTTGGACATGTAAATAACCGAATATATGTTATCATAGACTCTTAATGGACCATATATGTTCTCAATAACGAGTGTGGGAATATGAGTCTATTGAGAACTAGATGTGTCTTGATGACAAACACGTAATCCAAAAAGGTACTTAAGTGAAATTTTGGATGGACATCGAGTTAAAAGAAGTGACTTTTGACATATTTTTCAGTAAGAGAGAAAAGATTGGAGAACATCATTGAAATTGATATTATATGTACTGATGAATCAATTTTGAATATATAAGTGAATATTCGAACTTTTTATTCAAGTAGGAATAATTTATTTTTGAGTTGGACCTATCTATCCGAGTGGGAGCCATCCAAGAATTATCTAATTTAATGATTCCTAGTTCCGAGTTAGATCTAAGAGCTATTTAATGCCAATGATTCTTGGTTCATAAAATCAAAAGATGAATTTTGAGAAAAACGATGAAAGTATATATATGGAGTATAGAATTTCGACCTAATTTGAGCTATAGTGAAAGTTCTATTTAGACATTATGTTTACCGAGAATATTCAGACTCTTGAAATTTAAGTGGAAGACTAATGAATTTCTAATAGATAAAGTTCATTTTTGAAAAAGGTTATGCTCAATGTGAGTGTATTAAGTTGGATAAATTTTTTCATAATGATGGGATTCGCTTCTATACATCAATGCAAGCCGTGATAGTATGTTTAAATTTAGAGTTACACCAAATCGACCTAGAGACTATATTTTTATTCTCAATTGAGAAATGATTAAAGATATCAATATGAATCGACTTTTAGATTTCATGTTAAAGGCTTTTTTTGTATAGTGGTAACTTTACAGTTACACGCATGACCAAATACAGTCATCTTGACAGTCACACTTGAGTTTTTAAGAGGGTTAAATCTCGTACAAGAATTTTGTCATATGGGCGAAAATTACTAGGTTGTAATTCTAACTTTGATATTGATGACATTGGATTGGCTAACATGATAAGGAGTGTATAGAGACCGTTTTGAAATGGTTGTCCTCAATTTTTGAGAGAAAAGACATGGGTTTAGCAAATTGTATGATTTGTGTTAAGAATACTTTTCGTATGTTCTTGCTCTATTATAAGAGCTTAATACTATAAATGCTCATGTGGAATTGCGACTATAACCATATAAGTCTTCATAAATGTCCAAAGATTTTATAAGTGCAGAAAGAAATATCCAGAGAATCATATCTAGTACAATTAAGAGTTATGAGATAGAAGTATACTATGATATGTAATTTTTCTAACAATGGTCATGCCATGGATCTAATCAGCATTTATCAATATTATCTTTAGAAAATTTATTGTGATATCTGAAGGGTGCTGCTGTCAGTTATTCTATTTCGTTGTCAAACGAATAACTTGTGATTGGAATAGATATACAATTGTTGACTAAGAATGAGAATTAGTCGAGCATAATTAGTTTTTTGACTTGTGCGCCTTTGCTATATAGAGTAGCAAGAAGCATATGTTGTACTATATATCTTGGCAGCTAAAGAAATTGTTTGGTATGGATGCATTGAACATCTAATGATACTGGTTGAGAATATGAGATCGATGATAGTTACGCAACTATCTTATATGTTAAGATCTCAAGTATCAAAATGGAACCAAACAATTAATAGTAATTCTGTGAGAGACATTAGCAAAGAAAGTGTCTTTGTGATATATCTACGTAAATGATGATATGTAATCATCATACTCTGAAGATGTCTAGAGATATATTTGTTGATAATATAGGAATCTCTAGAATTTCGTAGAATATGATAATTGGTGTATCAGACAAACTCTTGATTGGGTTTTGTGTGCCCATAGATGAACAATTTTGAGTTAATGTGTAATCTAATATTGAGATTACGAGATAAATGATTTGTATGCACATATAAAGTAGGTCGAAGGTTGAGATTGGCTTACTCACACAAGCAATCGCCTCAGACATTTCAAGATCTGCTAAGATGAGACACAATGATTATGTTGTGTACATGATCCAGTCGCATTGATAGTGATCATTTTGTTTATATGATCAAGTCTCTTTGGTAAGGTATCAAGATGATATTATAACAAGTAATCGAAATGGATTTCGCTATCCATTAAACTCGTTTAGTAGCCAGATCGAGTTCTCGATTTAAGGATGCTTGAAGGAATGAACATAAGGAGAACTCAAGTTAGGTATCGAGGAATACTTGAACTAAGATCTGTACGATATTATTTGTTCACAAATAATATAACATATGCCCTAAGAAAGGGAAAAAATATCGTAGCACGTGTTTCATACCGCTTGTGCTTTTACAACCAATATTGGGTAAATGAGTAAATGGACCCCTGCTTCCTCATTGTGTGAGACCCTAAGGTTTATGTAACCTCATATATATCCTTATAACTTTTGACTGTTTCTTAAGGTTTTATTTCAGTGTTGCTATTTTAGCATGTTGCCAATGACTATGATTGATTCAGTTTGATGGGGCATGTTTAGGAAAGTAGCTGATTTAAAATCGAAGGATTCAAGTAGGAAAGGAAAACTATTTTGACCAACATTTATATTGTATTTACCGGCCGAACAATTGTATTTAACCATTTGGGATATAGAATGCAATTGTGAATACAATGATATGATGCGGGGTTCAAGTATGCTCCACAAATACTCGAAGGATCGGAAATACTTGAATTAATGTTGAAAAATGAGTTTGCAGTATAGCGAGATGTGATGTTCCTCCTCTAGTAGAGCTACTATATATCCTTAACAGGTTTATAGCACCGTGAGCTCTAATATTACTCGTTGGTCGTACGATCTATTTGCCGTATGAATTTTTGTGAGATAGATCTTGAGAAGGATCTAAGGTGTGACATTTGTTGTCACTTGTGGTTCGGATCAACCCCATCATGTGCGAGTGAGAGATGTTGGAAAACACAGATAATGGGTCGTCCATGTGGGGTGACCCGACCCGCAATATTTTGAAAGGGTTGGAGGGAGTGGTCTGAATTGTAAATTCAAACCTATAATTCCCAAGTAATCACTTAAACTTCCACATGGAATTTGTAGAAAAAGGAACAAGATGGTGGTATGAAGAATATGGTGAAAATTCGTATGAAAAATCACACCAAAATTGAAAATCCCCTAGAACCACATTTTTGGTATGAAATCTCACAAGAAATTACACTTGGATTGTCGATAATAATCCCTTTTCATTGTGATCGGGATTTGGACTATTGGAGCACAAGAAAATACAAATTTTGGAGATTTGAAGGCAATGTGATTCAACCACACAAAGATCTTGAAATTCATCATTTCAAGTAAGTTTGTTGACCTGAAATTCATGTCAAAGCATGCTATGATTATTCTACAATGAAACGGAGCACTTTTGCACATGTAAAACTAAAAGAATTATTGCCAAGATAATGTTTTCGTTTGCCGTTTCTAGTCCACGATTTGATGCTACTACAAATGAAGAATTCAGAGGCAAAATTGGAATATGGCTATTTGTATCTAAGGAAACAACCAAGCGGAGTAGTAAAAACCGCGTAGCTAGAACTTCCTTTTGTGTTGGTAACTATAGATGTCATCTGATTATGTGTAATTGAAACTTTGTTGCCTTCAATCAAAAAAATAAAAAAAATGGCCATGTTCAAGTTCTAGGACCATCTTCATTCAACAAGACAATGGAGAGCCACATTTGGATGTTAATGATATCAATTTTGTAGAAGAAGGGAGATAAGATGTATTCAATATTTGTTTATGTTGTCAACCTTCGAACAGTCAGATACAAATGTCTTAGTTCTTGGTTTTTTCGGAGCCATTGATTCCCTTCAACATCAAGAGGCTCCAGCTACAATTGAAGAATTTGTTTTAGCGGTAGAGAATGCTTTTGAAAAATTTTCAAGTGAAGATTTGAACAATGTGTTTTTGACACGACAATCATGCATGGTTGAGGTGATGAAAAATTTTAGGATAACAATTATACGAGTACACATATGAACAAACAAAAATTGATTAGAAATTCAATTCAAATCTGAAGTTCTGGACGTGGCTAAGGCAACTCCTAATTGAATTTGGTAATTTTGTAGATTGGCATACGAGCTTTGATTTGAGCCCATAATACTTTTCGGTAAGGAAACAACAAGACAGACCGAACAAGCCGCTTTGCTGCTGCATATGATAGATTTTAGCCAGTCGAGGTCATTTGAGACTCAGAAACAGCACTTTTGTCTTTTATTTTATTTGCATTATTGTACTGTTTTCCCAATATCCTAGGGTTTGTAGGATATTTAAACATGTTTAGAACTCGTTTTAAGGGTTGGCTTTTTATTATTGAAAATTGTTCTCGGAAGATATTTGAAACTGGTATTATGCACAATATATATCTTTTGTAAATTAACGTTGTGTTAGTGATCAATCAATATACAAGAGGGAGGCAGAAGCACTGATGTTGAATTATTAATAAAAAGATACATTTTCTTTGTCATTAATTTCATCCTTGTGGTAAAATAGACATATCCTTATGGTAAATATGCATCTGTGTTGTAAAAATGTTGCAAAATCAATCATTGTCATTAAATTGCTCTAAAAAACTTGTGACACCACCTCATCCAGATTCATGGTTATGCAACGGGCCTTTGAGAAATTTACTTAAAATATTGGCACTGAACACGACATACCATTTCTTGATATCAGTATCAGCTTTATTAGCAAAAGCATCAATCTAATCCTCATAGAATTTGGGTAGATAGATTTTGATCATATAAGAAACAACACGTTAATACTGTTGAGAAGCAGAAATATAACCATATTATATTCTTTCGATAGAACATTTAAATCAAGCAATGGCCTCACCGCTTTCTTCGAGTCAAGATCAATTCTAAAAATTGTTGTATAGGCATCTTCACTAAGATTGATGAAATGTGGATGATTTTTAGATATCGTACTCATGGCTTAAAAAGTTGGAGATATTAAGTGAGATTAGTTGAAGGAATAAAAAAAAAAATCACGTGTAGAGAATCACGTGCACATTTTCAGAAGACGTGGACGTATCTTCGTTTTTGTGTGCATAATGAGAGTTGTGTGTGAATGTATTTTTGTCCATGTTTCCAAAAAGAAGTGGGAAATGCTATGAATCACTTAAACTATACTCTTTTCAAGAACCGTGTATGTATTTGGATGACTCCAAGGAATATGTAAATTAAAATCTGAACCATTTCAAAATTAAGTCGGGAAAATTGGTTATAACTAGAGAAATTAAATAAGGGTATATTAGTAAACGAACAAAACAAATACATTCTCAATAAAGAAACAGAGCTATAATTTGGAACAAGAAAATAAGAAAAGTCAACCTAGATAAACGAGGCGGTAAAAGTATTTTTTTTTCTTTTATTCTTGGCAAAATAGCTACCTCACCTATTTGGAATAGGTTCTACTCTTGCTTTTTTTTTTTTGGCAAAATATCTTAATGAGAAAGTTTAATTACAAATTATTTTAATCAAACAAAGCAATTTAAAGAATTATTAAAACATGTCTAAAAACAATTTTTTAACATGCCCAATGAAAATATGAATTGCATTCAAAAAGTAGCCACACAAGTTAAAATAGAAAATGTGTGCAAAGTTCCTTTTCAATGCAACATCTTGGACTATGTATAGAAGATTGAAGACGTGGTAAGAAAAACATAGACAATGCGAAGAAATTAGTCCAAATGAAAGACACTTCTTTAACGCTATCTCTCTTTTTCTTTTCTCTCTCTTATTTTTTTATTTTTTTTCTTTCTCATGTCTATTATTTTCCCGGTCTCCTATTAAATATACACAAGATTAAAACTTGAACTATGGAGGAAACTCATCGGAAATTAAAAATGATTAACATCTATTCATTATACATCAATACCATGTAAATTTAAAGTCTTTCTATTTACGTGTCACCTAAACAGCAATCCATGAAATACATTGAAGATTAGTCTTAAAAATAGCTTTTAACTTTTCAAAATTCTGAAAAACATGCCCGCTATTCTCCATAAAAACATCCAAATGTTTTAGAAATTAATTTCCAGATTTTTGATTAAAAAGAAAGTAGATGGGAAAGCCCTAACATTTGAGTCAAACGATATATACAAAGGTTCAGTTGTATTTGCATTAAAAACTGAGGATTGGAACTTTCCTTTATTACCCTTGTTTTTAATCACCTAGAAATAGATGGTCGATCTATTTGATAGTGTCATTTTGGCATTATTATATTTAGGATTATTCTTGGTGTATATCACCAGTTACGATGCGCCACTCCCCAAGGTGTCCATGAACACCCTTATGTACCCCCTATGTACACCAATAATAATCCTTATATTGTTTAGTAGGAATTTAAATTTAAATGCTAATATAAATTAAAGTCAATAATTAAGTTTAACCAAATATTTAATGAAACTCTCAATATTTTAGTCACACATTTTATCTATTTTTATCAAAATCTATTAAAATTTAATTTTAATCCCCCATCAGCGTTTAATGGTTATTTTCATATTTTGGATGGTAGCACTAAATAGTAAATACTCAAGTAGATATGAAATGGATGGTTGACTATAATGGCTACAAGTACAGAAGAGTTCAAACGTTGGGTACCACTGTGAAATTTACTCTTGTCTCATGTGTAATCATGTATAGATTATCAGTATAATCATTATCTCATTATTATAAATCAATGGCTGTTAGCAATTCTTTTCAAATTGAATAAACAAAAATAAAAATTCTGCAAGCCATTAATGACCTGATTTATGTGTAATTGAATTCAATATTTTACAGTCCAAACATCAGATTTTGAAAAAGATGGCCGCTACTTGCATTATTGTCTTACCAATATTCACCCGTCAGTTCATCTACTTAACCCTTCAACGGCGACTCGGTCAACCCAAATTTCTTCTCTCGCAGAAATTTAATGGCGACCCAGAAATTCAAAAAACCTGCAGAAACTCCTGTCTCCTGTAATTATTCCATAAGCATATTTATCTTGTATTCATTATTTTTTCCTGACAGTAATTGCAGACATGTTTTTCTTCATATTTGTTTATTATTAGTTTACTTTCGTCGTGAGTTGTTATCACCCTTTTGTTAAAGAATATAATAAGTCGTTTACTTTTGCGTTTTGAAATTCTCTTAGTTCTTTCAGCTATCTCAAGGTGTTTGGTTTAGTTCAATCCTTGACTTTTTATGCTTTCCCAATTATTAGCGTTGGGTTAATTTTGAATTTTATTTTTCTTGATCATTATATCAGGTGTGAATTAAGCATTGAAGGTGTTTGGTGATTTTTGAAAAATGGGTTTTTCTGGAAGGTCCCAGCCAAGTTTTGTCAAGCTTGGATTGACTTTTACTGGGTGTCTGTGCTGGATTTTGTTGCTTATTGGTGCAAATAGCCAGAAAACTGATCCTGAAGAAGGTAATTTGTGCTGTTCAAACATGCTAATGGTGAATAGGCTCTGATGTTTAGATCTACTGTGCTTTTTGGAAATTTTGTTCTTGTTTTTCATGTTTAATATATATGCATGTTTGCTATATTAGACTGTACTGACAATGGCAAGTAGACTGCTACTGAAAGGTATTGTCTTCTTGATGCAAGACGATTTGATTTCATTGAATTTGATATCAATGTATGTCTCCATATTTCTAAATGTTTGACTCTGTCGTGTACAGTACTTAAATATAACATTCGATGAGTGATTTGGTGCCTAATTTCTTCTAAATTTGGGATGAGTTTACCCATTTAACTTACCTAGTTTTTGCATGAGTTTCTGTGAATTCATTTGTTGGAAAAGATTGATTTCATTCTTAATTTGAATCTTTATTTAAAATGTGAAGGAGCAAATAACAGCTGCTTTTCTCCATTAATTCTTAAATTCAACACTTAACTAAATTAAAAAAATAAATTAAAGTAAAATAAAATGATATGGGGTGGGTACCATATTATCCGTCCCATCCCGATTACCTATTGGGGCGTGGCAATGCAGGGTATTTTGCCATCCTTAGTTTTGATTGGTGGTCTTTGGAAGAACTTTGCCCATCTGCATACTCTAATAGGTTTGAAACGTTTCAACATAATTTGATTGCATCTTCAATCCATGAGATATATGCTTGCTTACTAATAGGGCCTATCTGGATTTTAGTTGGTGGACTTTTGAAGAACGTTCCTCATCTCCGTACATGATAGGGAATTCAACATTTCTCAACATCATTTAAAAGCTTTTCTTCTGATATCCAGCTTCATATGATATAAGCCTGGATAAATAACTGACGAAAAAAGCTGAAACCATTATAAAAATGGACAAGTAATGACCATATGATACAGGTTTTAAAGCTTGAAACCATAATTTTCACAGTTATGTTTGTTATGCTGACAAAGAACATTGAAAGTATAGGAGTTGCTACATGAACGAAATATTTATCGCTTTCCCTATTGTGCACCAATATGACAAGAAAATATGATGTTTATTGTAGGAAGAGCATGAGACAAGATTACAGCAGTTACATGGTTACTGTTCATTTCAAAAGCTTTTTATATAAGCTTGTCTCTCGTTCTGATATCATTTCAGGACACCAGACCAATGACAAGAAGTGCTGGAAAGGCTTAAACCTAGCCATTTTAAATCATTTTATCTTCCTGCAAAGCAACTATTTTTCTCCCTTCAAATTGTTTTGTTTTACGATAACTTGTTGCTATACACTGCTAAGTCAAAAGTCACTTGTTTACCGTGTTTTTTTCATAATGCAGATGTTGATATATGAGTTCATGTCTAATGGTAACTTGAGAGACCACCTATCCGGTAAATTTGAACTCGTTCTTTTTTAAATTGATAATCTATATGTTTCAATAATTTGGGCTTTATGGAAGCATACTGCTTACTACTATTTGGCTGGATATTTTTGAAAGAATCCTAACCGGCATCAAGCCTTTTGGGCGGAAAGTAGAATGACACTTATGGACATTGTTGAAACCACATTTTTGATAAAAGTAGAATGACAGAAACTATCAAGAAATAAGCAGGAAAAGAATTGTAGAACTTAAATTAAACATCATTGTGGTGATCTGTAATTGTTGGAACAAAGACATTTTTAGGTGGCCAAACAGAGTCAGAGATATTCAGACCCACAAAAATAAAGTATCGGGGAATCTCAAGCCTTGTTGTTCTTTTTTCTTGTCATATTTCCTTCCTTTCCCTGACTTTATCCTCCTTTGAACTTAAATTGTCATATACCGATTGTACTTAAAACATGTCCTAAGTTTGTCGTCATTGCATCCTCCTTGTGTTCCAATCAAAGCTAAAACTAACAAAATAATATAAATATTTTGCGGGCATGTTCACTATCCTTGTATATTGGACACTATTGCATGAGGTAATGAGCTTTCCTAATTCTCACTATATCAAACAATAAAAACATTTAGAATTTATATAATTTTTATTTTGTGTAATGGGCACAATTGTGTTAATATTTGAGATATTACAGGTAACTCAAAAGTGCCTTTGACTTTTGCTATGAGATTAAGAATTGCATTGGGTTCAGCCAAAGGTATACTTTACCTACATATGGAAGCCAATCCTCCAATATATCATCGTGATATCAAGGCAAGCAACATATTATTGGACCCTCGATTTACCGCCAAAGTTGCTGATTTTGGACTATCCCGACTTGCTCCAGTTCCCGAGCTTGAAGGATTGGTACCTGCTCATGTATCTACGGTAGTTAAGGGGACCCCTGTAAGTATGATTGCACGACCAAGCTCAAATGTGTTTTTCAATTAATTTTTCCAGCAGGACTGATTTAACGGTCAAACCGGAACAATTCTAATTCAATTAATCTTATGAGCTATGCAAAAATACTGATGTGAGATTTCTGCAGGGATACCTTGATCCAGAGTACTTCCTAACTCATAAGTTAACAGACAAAAGTGATGTCTATAGCCTTGGAGTTGTATTTCTGGAGCTCTTGACTGCGATGCACCCGATTTACCATGGCAAAAACATTGTTAGGGAGGTACTATCTCGCTGCTTTGTCATTGTTTCTGGTGCATATTTCGTAGTTTACTTTAAAATATATAAATAAAATAAATTTTCTTTGCTTGAAAGTTGAAAATAAGCGATTCACTTGTTTAGGTAAGAGTTACTTCTAGAAGAAGTAACCTTAAAGTATGAAACAAGTTATCCAAACTTGTTTGGAGGCAAGAAGTTACTTACCATTAACTTCATTTTTACTCAAAACTTAGCCAAAATGCTCGTGTAAAATAGAAAGCAATGTGCACGAAATTTTGTGATGCTATATTTTATGCCAGCTAATTGCTGATGCAAAGTGGTTCTATTTTACCACTCCGTTCTTGACTATATGCTGTTGTACCGAACTTTCACTCAAAAAAATCGAATTACTGGACAGTTAAACTTTACTTAATTGTTGTCTATCTTTATCAGGTCAACATTGCATATTCTTCTGGAATGATATTCTCTATTATCGATGATCGGATGGGATCTTATCCTTCTGAATGTGCAATGAAATTCATGAAGCTGGCTCTTAACTGTTGCCACGATGATACAGACACCCGACCCTCAATGGTCGAAGTGGTTAGAGAACTCGAAAGCATATGGTTAATGATGCCAGAATCCGATACCATGATGTCAGAATCCGTAGTATCTGGTCCTGAAAAGATGTTCACTCCAACATCTTCGTCCTCTACACTGAAAACTTCTTATGTTTCGCAAGATATATCTGGCAGTGATCTTGCCTTTTCTTTTTTTTTTTTTTTTTAATATAAACGACAAGTCTTGGGAGAAGGGCTTGAAGTAAGAAATATTTTTGACCTAGAGGATCCAATCTCTTGGAATTGATTTTTATTTTATTCAAAATAATATGTATATGTCAAATTATTTTTTATTGTCTTTAACAACTCTCAATTAGACTCGACTAAATATCACTTGGACTAAATCGAAAAGAGGAAAAAGTTAAAGGAATTTGATGGAAAACTAAAATTTAGCATTATAAAATAAGTTCAACAACAATTACAGAAGTTCACAAAATTTAAGTATTTTTTTGATACTCTTTTTCCTTTTTTTTTTTTTTTTTTTTAATATAAACGACAAGTCTTGGGAGAAGGGCTTGAAGTAAGAAATATTTTTGACCTAGAGAATCCAATCTCTTGGAATTGATTTTTATTTTATTCAAAATAATATGTATATGTCAAATTATTTTTTATTGTCTTTAACAACTCTCAATTAGACTCGACTAAATATCACTTGGACTAAATCGAAAAGAGGAAAAGGTTAAAGGAATTTGATGGAAAACTAAAATTTAGCATTATAAAATAAGTTCAACAACAATTACAGAAGTTCACAAAATTTAAGTATTTTTTTGATCTATTTAGATTCGAAAGTTAAATAATGTTACATATTTGGTCACTTTGCTTAGTTGAGTCATCATATTCAACGTAGTAGTCGTTAGAGCTTCACGTAGACTAACAATAGTTAAAGCGATCAATTTTATGGTTAAAGGAAGCGACTTCAAATCTTGGTTGAATGTGATTCTTTCTCCTAAAAATCGTTTTTTATTTTGATTATCTGTAATTTTACGATATGAACACAGCTATCATAAATTGATGTTCAAGGTTGAATGGTTGACATTGGATCTAGAGTGGATATTGCCAAAGTTTGGCTAAATGCGAGCTTTTTTGCTCTTGAAATCACATTTTGTTTTGATGAATTTGTCGTTAGAGCTTCACGTAGACTAACAATAGTTAAAGCGATCAATTTTATGGTTAAAGGAAGCGACTTCAAATCTTGGTTGAATGTGATTCTTTCTCCTAAAAATCGTGTTTTATTTTGATTATCTGTAATTTCACGATATGAGCACAGCTATCATAAATTGATGTTCAAGGTTGAATGGTTGACATTGGATCTAGAGTGGATATTGCCAAAGTTTGGCTAAATGCGAGCTTTTTTGCTCTTGAAATCACATTTTGTTTTGATGAATTTAAAGTCACAACATTAGGTTCTGGGCATAGGGTGGGTCAATCCTGGTATTTCAACAATAAAACTATCCCTTACATTTCTAATATTTTGTAAATGAAATTATTTGGGCTGGAGCTAAACATGAAATGTCAATTCTTATACGGGTGTGTTAAAAACAACATAAATTCATTTCTATAGAAAACAAAATAACAGTCAACATTCTCATCGTTTCCTTTGCATCCCATCGAGTCAATGGCTCATGTGAATAATTTATTAAAAATAAAAATTTATAAAAAATTACAAATTCCCATCTAAATTTGGGCATAGGGTGGGTCAATCCTGGTATTTCAACAATAAAACTATCCCTTACATTTCTAATATTTTGTAAATGAAATTATTTGGGCCGGAGCTAAACATGAAATGTCAATTCTTATACGGGTGTGTTAAAAACAACATAAATTCAGTTCTATAGAAAACAAAATAACAGTCAACATTCTCATCGTTTCCTTTGCATCCCATCGAGTCAATGGCTCATGTGAATAATTTATTAAAAATAAAAATTTATAAAAAATTTCAAATTCCCATCTAAAGCCTGGGTTTTGATTTGAGAACTAATGACCATTCAAACCATTATCGATTTTGAATTTTGATTTCTAATTTTAATTTGTTTCGAGACCTCCATTTTTTATTCGGTTTTGGTTTAGGAGGTTCAATTCCGGTTAAAATATACACTTCTACACAACATGTACATTGTACACAACAATCATTAGTCGTTGTTGAAGTTTAACAAATTAAATCTAATATGGAGTGGATTTCATTGAAGGAGTGATCATTAGTATAATCAAGCTTTAGTTGTTAAATGGGTCAAAAGGTACTATGATGGACAATTTAAAATTTCACTTAAACTTCAGTGATCATTTGTAAACGTAGCTCGTCTGAACTATTCAAAAAAGAATTATACATCTATACTTGAAATTTTAGTGCTATTTGTGTCAATTTGTTTGTATAGTAATTTAAAATCCATTAGGACTATAATACTTTAGCCCAGAAAAATCATCGGGAAACATAAGCCCAATATCCCCCAATCCAACCCTAACTATATAAACAAAATTTCTCCAAATCTTGGAATCGTTCTCCATTTCTTTTTTTTAGGCTGCGTATCAGTAATCCGGAGAATTTGCCATGGGGAGAAGTAAGCCCTTCACCGCCATATAGATTCTTAGACGAATATGCATGTATATGTAAACGTATAGCTAGATTTATAGATATATATTGTTGAATTACATTTTGATTTTTGATGAAATGATTCTCTATGATGATGTAGGAAATATTTTGTGCGTTATATGTTTGATAGTTTGAATCAAAGAGATTTTGGAAAGTTTGTGTGTTGCTGACCTTTTTATTACGGTTGTTATGTTGGATCCATTGTTTTTATTGATATTTGAAAGCCCTTTTTAGGTTTATTTGTAGGGATATTAGGCTTTGGTGATGCATTTATGGTATTAGGGTATATAATTCTTACTCTTTGTGCTGTGTTGGTGAATGAGATAGTATTTTCAATTATGATGAGTTATGGGATTTTTTTTTTCTTTAGAAATGTGGATATTTGAATTTGTAACCTTTTTTTGGGTGCTAAGTAGGTTGTATACTGGTTGACTGGAAAGAGTAAGCCCTCTAATTACCAGTGTGATGTGTAGATTGGGCTTGTGCAGGTTGTACTTTCATGGGTTATGGTTATGATGAGAGGGGAAACTTATTGGCGAGGTTGAAAAAGTTGATTCTGTATCAATTTGTTGTAGTTGAGTGATTTTGTGTTTTGTATGAAACTTTCGTTGGCTTTGGCAGGTGATATGTTGTTTCTCATTAATCTTTGATAGGGCTGCTTGTCCTTGATGTAATTGTTTACATTTCATTGTATTATTGTTTTATGAGACTATTCTGTTTTTCCATCCGTGTAGCATTACTGTAGTGGATTGTATTTAATTCGTGTAGCATTACTGCAGTGGATTGTAAATCATACACAATGGGAAATGAAAATACCATTCTTTTTTAATAATCTTAGGCAGTAGAAAGCACAGTACCTTGTTTTGATGGGTTGAATTCTAATGCGCAGGACCTGCCAGGTGCTATCGCCAAATCAAGAATAAGCCATACCCAAAATCACGGTTCTGTCGTGGTGTACCAGATCCCAAGATCAGGATCTATGATGTTGGGATGAAGAAGAAGGGAGTTGATGAATTCCCCTTTTGTGTGCACTTGGTGAGTTGGGAAAAAGAAAATGTGTCCAGTGAAGCACTTGAAGCTGCTCGTATTGCCTGCAATAAGTACATGACCAAGTTTGCAGGAAAGGATGCTTTCCACCTGAGGGTGAGGGTACACCCTTTTCACGTCTTGCGAATTAACAAGATGTTGTCTTGTGCCGGAGCTGATAGGCTCCAAACTGGCATGAGGGGTGCTTTTGGCAAGCCTCAAGGTGTTTGTGCTCGTGTTGCTATTGGCCAGGTTCTTCTGTCCGTTCGCTGCAAAGATAGCAACAGCCACAATGCCCAGGAAGCATTGCGACGCGCAAAGTTCAAATTCCCTGGCCGTCAAAAGATTATTGTAAGCAGGAAATGGTATGCTGCTTCCCTATTGACTTCTTTATGTATCGTATTTGGATAAATTGAGACGTGTGCATATGTTAAAAGTACTGATCTCCATCTTGAATTTCAGGGGGTTCACTAAATACAGCCGCACTGATTACCTGAAGTGGAAATCTGAGAATCGTATTATGTCTGATGGTGTGAATGCTAAGGTCAGTCGTTACCTCAAAGATTAATTAAAATATTTGCAGCGGTTTCCCATCTTTTCAAGTTTATCTTTACGTTTGCCCCTCTATTATCTAACTTATTGGAGGCTGGGCTTGCTATTCTTCTGCAGTTCGACTTTATATGAGAATTTCTATTTGATTTTGCAGCTTTTGGGATGTCACGGGCCACTGGCTCTGCGTCAACCAGGAAAAGCATTTTTATCTCAGGCTGAATCTGCCTAGGATTTCTGAGATATGTGGTGATAGGCTCCATTCTAGCACATCTTGTTATTGGGTTCCGCTGTTCTGTGACTTGACTGCCTGATTTTTAAACATTTTATCATGTTTTTGGCTGAAGTGTAGGAGCTTGACTATTAAAAATGTCTTGAAAGTTTGTTTCCAGATTTTGATAGAATTTTGGCTTGGTCAATTTTTATTTCCTATGTCAAGGTTTTTATTTTTTGTACTTAGTTTGAACTGTTTGTTTATGGGTATTTTTAACATGATAGGAACTTCGTAGAGCTTGCTAGTGTTTTTCGCTAGCCATGATGTGGGCTGTTGAAGTTCAGTAGGACCTGGCCAAGATATAATCTCTTGAACTTTGAAGGTTAATTGAACTTTCAGACGTTGCTTTGACTGTGAATGTATTAATGCAAAGATTGAAGCAGCTTGACAAGAAGATATCAGATATTTTAATCAACTAACAAACAGCAAAAGATTGTAATTGCCTGGGCCAATAAGACACAATGATTGGGTCTTCAATTACATTCTAATATCACCAAATAAAAGATTTTTTTGTCGAACTTTCTATATGTAATTGTATTATCTGCTAACATCAAGAAAGAAACTCAAAATGTCAGCAAAATCGAGTATGGACCTCTAAATAGACTCAAAATTCTCGTTGATTTTCTTGATCGGTAAAAGTAGACGTTTTTGAAAAAACAAAAAGAGAACTTGGTTACTATGTCCATCTACTCCAACCGTCAAGTGAGCAAGAAACAAGGTAAAATAGTGGAATGGGTACGTGAGATTTCATATTGCCTATCATTGTTTAGTATTGTTTTTCGAATTATGTGACACGTACATAGGGTTTGTCAGGCAGTTTGATAGAATGTCAGGTGGCAGCATTGCATTGATTTGTTTAAATCCGTATTTTTATCCAACATTCAATACAGTGTTGCCACCTGACACTATTTTTTGAATCATGCTTACATGTACAAAGAGGTTTGCCAAGCAGTTTAATAGAATGCTAGGTGAAAACATTGCATTGATTTGTTTAAATCTGTTTCTTATCCAATAGCACAGTGTTGCCACTTGATGTTCTGGCATACAAACAATCCTGTACAAGGGGAAGGGGTTCAACTTTTGTTTTTCTATCATGAGTATGGGAGATGTAACATCGCCTATCCTTGTCTAGGATTGTTTTCCTATCGAACGTTACATTGTCAACTGAATGTTCTTATGAATCCTCTGCAACTATATGCGGTTGGCTTGGCATATATATTATAGCTTCAGGCTGCTATGTGACACGTACATAGGGTTTGTCAGGCAGTTTGATAGAATGTCAGGTGGCAGCATTGCATTGATTTGTTTAAATCCGTATTTTTATCCAACATTCAATACAGTGTTGCCACCTGACACTATTTTTTGAATCATGCTTACATGTACAAAGAGGTTTGCCAAGCAGTTTAATAGAATGCTAGGTGAAAACATTGCATTGATTTGTTTAAATCTGTTTCTTATCCAATAGCACAGTGTTGCCACTTGATGTTCTGGCATACAAACAATCCTGTACAAGGGGAAGGGGTTCAACTTTTGTTTTTCTATCATGAGTATGGGAGATGTAACATCGCCTATCCTTGTCTAGGATTGTTTTCCTATCGAACGTTACATTGTCAACTGAATGTTCTTATGAATCCTCTGCAACTACATGCTGTTTGCTTGGCATATATATTATAGCTTCAGGCTGTCTCGAAGGCCTCAAGGGATTGCTGTTGCTTAGTCGACTAATATGGCACCCCGTCTTGCCACAACCCACATAAACTATTGGTATAACGATTTTGAAATGATCACTCACTAGTTGAGATTCACTAACCTCTTCAGTCATAAATTCTCTTAAAATCCTGATGGGTGCAAGATAAATTCTTGGCTGCTGCCGCGTCCTTGGCTTGTTGGGCATGCCTGCACTAGGTCGAACTCGTCGCACCTGAGCCCCAGGCAAGGCACCATTTAGTAAGCGTAAGGCTTTCACCTGCGCTAGCTTCTTTGAAATATTGGACCTGAGCTCTTCAATCTGGTTAGAGTAGTCTCATTGTTTGGCTAGAGCATTTGCATTCTCGGAGTGAACAATGTGGCTTAGACTAGAAACTTCAGCTTAATAGTGACGGTTGACTGGCGTCGTTGTAACAAAAGTTGGAGCTCTTTTCTTAGGTTCAAGCAACGATATAACATGTCTACCATCCCATGTTGTCAAATTTTGTCACGATATATTATTTGTCACAATTTGTACACTAGTGAAATGAATGAACAGATTCCAAGAACGAGAACTAGCTCTTTATACATGGAATCCACCTCTCGAATGAGCAATGTCCTAAAAACTCCTAAGCAGGTAGGGATCATGAACCTGATACTCTGAACTTTGGCTATCGATAGTCTCATATATGTCTTGTTGTGCATTAGACTGGATATTTGCTATGCCATTGAGATAGTCAGTCGGTAACAATCTAAAGCTAGACCAGAACACTAAGTAGCTGTGAAGTATATATCCGAGTATCTACACGAAGAATTATATCCTAAGTACTAGGCTTTACGAGCTAAATCTCGTGGGCTATACAGACTCAAATTTTCAGTTGGGTGTCGACTCTAGGAAGTAAACGTTGGGATCAATGATATACTTCATGGCGGAGCTACGATATAAAGGAGTATCAAGCACTCATGTTTTCTGATTTGACCATGGAGGGTGAATATGTGGGAGCTAGTAAAACAACCAATGAAGCAATCTGGCTTAAGAAATTTCTCATACATCTAGAGGAAAAAACATGAAGAGTGAAAATACCATCTCTTAATGAGAGATATGGTCCATAGTGGGCTGTCGACCTATTTACCAAGAGCTTGCTAGCTAAGATTTTTTAGGGTCATGTAGAAGGCATCTATATTGTAAACACAACCTTACACCTTCCTTACATGGAGGGGGCTCACACATATTTTATATGTGTGGACTCCCCTCTATGTGAGGGGAGTGTAATATGGTTATGTACACGTAGCATTGCCCAAAATTTGCTATAAAATTGCTAAAAATACTACCAGTAACAAGCCTTATTCCAGCAGCTGTTTTAACTGCCATATATTTTATTGAACCGAATAAGATCTTCTTTCATCTCTTTCTGAGAATATTTTCTACATAACTATGATGTATGAAGAGCTAAAGCAAGTAAATAGTAGGTTCCTCTCAACTTCTACAATCCAATTCGGCATTATTTTCATTGAATCACTAACCATGAACATTGTTTATCATGTTCTCTATTGTGCACTACACCTCGAATCTTTTATAAATTATTTATTTTAATTTTATCTTCAAAGCATTAGATCATTTATGAATATAAGGAATCAAATTTGGACGTATAGTTTTAACTTCTATTAATGTCCTAGTCTTTGCCAGACAAACCAACATGAAGCATCCTATATCATGGCCATTGCTGGTGGTTGTTTGAGGTTCGATTGTTTTATATGTTTTCAGACAACTGTGTATACTTAGTACAAAGACACAAGCACATGGCCTGCCTACGTTATACCAGTTTCTTTTTGTAAATGAAAAAGAAATCTTATCCAAAGTGTCAAATAATAAATTCAAGCTGGGTTTATTACACATAAAAATATATGTAGGAAAATAAATTGGAAGCCAAAAGTAGACGATTTCCATGAAAATTCATAGACACTAGATCATCTTTTACTTTCGTTTTAAAGAAATTAATCTCGTTATAGAATGACGATTAGAAGTCGATCTAATGTCTTTTGACTTGTAATTAGAAAGAAATTGTTAAAATCAATGTAGAGATCGCTAATAATATTTTTTTCCCTTTTTGTGTTGGGACAACGGGCATCTCCATAAGAAATCGTCTATGCCTTCAAATTTGTTTATAATGAATTAGAAAAAGTCCATGTTAAACTCTCCATTGAATAAGAGCCTGTATAAATAATATATCACTTGTCAAAATTTATAAGGTAGAAGCTTACTCTTTTGGGCACAAGATTCTTAAATCAAGAAAACAAGAGTGATATTATATGTGCAAGTAACTCAAAAACATTAGGAATAATGGAATTGATATAAAGAAAACCCAAAAAAAAATAAAAAATAAAAAATAAAAAATTTAAGGACCAATTCAACAGGGCCAACCAGAGAGAAAAAAAAAAAAAATCTTGAAATTTCTCTCAAAAGGCTATAAAAAGTGCTTTCCGTAAAGTCTTGAAAAAGCTCCAAAATTTAGAATATTTTTGAATAAAGAGGTGAATTGGACAATATAAACATATATATTAAGCATGTATAGTAAGCATAATTGGACCGACCGAGTAATACTACGCATTAATAAAGTAATTAAATTAGCAATCAAGAAGAATATTGAAATTCAATTGAAACAAGTAACTACTTATGAGGCTACGTTGGTCAAAAAGAAACAAAAGAGGCATTTAAATTAATATGTTGTCAAATATGTGTGAGGTAACAAAGAAATTGACAAAAAAAAAAAACATTATGAAATAAATTAATTAGGACTAAATTCTTATCGATATGCTATTGTTATGTATTAGATATCGATGTACACACAAAAGTTCACATTATTCGTGAAATGACGGTCTTGAGTTTATTAAGGAATTGTACCCCTCCTCATAAATTAAGCTATAATAATAATAATAATAATAATAATAATAATAATAATAATAATAATAATAATAATAATAATAATAATAATAATAATAAATCAAAGTCCCAACAATTGTATCAAAGTTATTCTTTGAATACCCAATAAATCTCTCGGAAGGTTTGAATG
Source organism: Olea europaea var. sylvestris (assembly GCF_002742605.1). Taxonomy (NCBI): domain Eukaryota; kingdom Viridiplantae; phylum Streptophyta; class Magnoliopsida; order Lamiales; family Oleaceae; genus Olea; species Olea europaea. The sequence continues at coordinate 13,820,001 of NC_036256.1, read as the reverse complement.
AAGATGGGACCCTAGTTAGTCATGATATGTAGCGACTTACACCCCAAGATTGAACTATACTTTTTTTCATGGGATGGATTTAATTAACAAATGTTCAAATGAAGATGGGGCCCTTGTTAATCCGTGACATGTAACGACTTATTCCGCCATAGTGAATTTTCGAAGTGGTGGAATCTCTAAGGTGATGGGGGCATATATAGTACGATAGATATGATGCAGATTTTGATTAAGTGTGTGATCTTCTTAACTAGCTGCAATTGGGATATATAGAAAAGTTCATAACTAAAGAGGGATCGTGTTGATGAGTGAATGATGATGTGATTTTTCATTTTAGAGTGAATTTATAGAGAGATACATAAATAAAAGTCTCACATTAACTTGACATGGATGCTCTTGGATGTATAAATGATTGAAATACTCTTCCTAATTGCTTATTGTTTAGGCACAACTCCAAGTCCTAAGACTTATCAATCAAAATGAACTTGTTTTCATTTTTATTTTAAATTTTTTCACAAAATTAGCTAAAAATTAAAAAATATATATATAGAAAAAGAAAAGTCGGCTTGGAGGTCTGCCCATCCGAGTCATGCCTCGTGTTTTTGGTTTTATCAGCCGACCAGATTAACCTAGGGTCTTTGGTTGCTGATCCATCCCCATCATGCGAGATACAATTCAAGGTAATTCTTTAACCCTAATCTGGCTTCTCCAGTAGTTTATATAAATACTTGTAGACAAGTACGTACACCCAGTGGTAGACAGGCAAATTTTAAGGGCTACGGTCAAAGAAAACCACAGATGTTTTTTTCCTCGACCCCAGTCCCCACATACACTAAGTTCTGCCTCTCTCTCTCTCAGAGAGGGCTTTATTCATCTGTGTATAAATATATATCCAATTGCAATTACAAGATCACCTGAGAAATCCCCTAAACCCCATTTCTCCCTCTTTTTCCAGATTTTGTAGAGATCTTTATATCGCTCTCTTTCTCTGACTCCCATGAAGACAATGACCCATCAACCTCTCCCCAAATACAGCTTTTTTCTGCTTTCTGCTTTTCTCTTTTTCACTTTCTATTACTTTCTTCTCTCTATGACTGTTTTGTGGCTGTTGGGGAGGGATGAATTTCCCATTATACTTCATTCACGCTCTCTCTCTCTCTCATTTTCTTGAACTCTTCTTTGTCGAGATTTCATTTTCCCCTTTTTTGTGTTTTAGACGAAAGGAAGTTACTGGCATTGATCTGTTACACCGTTTAACATCAGTAAGTTGAGTATTTTTCCTCTTTTCTTATAATTGGTGTTTGTTTATGGGTATTTTTAACATGATAGGAACTTCGTAGAGCTTGCTAGTGTTTTTCGCTAGCCATGATGTGGGCTGTTGAAGTTCAGTAGGACCTGGCCAGGATATAATCTCTTGAACTTTGAAGGTTAATTGAACTTTCAGACGTTGCTTTGACTGTGAATGTATTAATGCAAAGATTGAAGCAGCTTGACAAGAAGATATCAGATATTTTAATCAACTAACAAACAGCAAAAGATTGTAATTGCCTGGGCCAATAAGACACAATGATTGGGTCTTCAATTACATTCTAATATCACCAAATAAAAGATTTTTTTGTCGAACTTTCTATATGTAATTGTATTATCTGCTAACATCAAGAAAGAAACTCAAAATGTCAGCAAAATCGAGTATGGACCTCTAAATAGACTCAAAATTCTCGTTGATTTTCTTGATCGGTAAAAGTAGACGTTTTTGAAAAAACAAAAAGAGAACTTGGTTACTATGTCCATCTACTCCAACCGTCAAGTGAGCACGAAACAAGGTAAAATAGTGGAATGGGTACGTGAGATTTCATATTGCCTATCATTGTTTAGTATTGTTTTTCGAATTATGTGACACGTACATAGGGTTTGTCAGGCAGTTTGATAGAATGTCAGGTGGCAGCATTGCATTGATTTGTTTAAATCCGTATTTTTATCCAACATTCAATACAGTGTTGCCACCTGACACTATTTTTTGAATCATGCTTACATGTACAAAGAGGTTTGCCAAGCAGTTTAATAGAATGCTAGGTGAAAACATTGCATTGATTTGTTTAAATCTGTTTCTTATCCAATAGCACAGTGTTGCCACTTGATGTTCTGGCATACAAACAATCCTGTACAAGGGGAAGGGGTTCAACTTTTGTTTTTCTATCATGAGTATGGGAGATGTAACATCGCCTATCCTTGTCTAGGATTGTTTTCCTATCGAACGTTACATTGTCAACTGAATGTTCTTATGAATCCTCTGCAACTACATGCTGTTTGCTTGGCATATATATTATAGCTTCAGGCTGTCTCGAAGGCCTCAAGGGATTGCTGTTGCTTAGTCGACTAATATGGCACCCCGTCTTGCCACAACCCACATAAACTATTGGTATAACGATTTTGAAATGATCACTCACTAGTTGAGATTCACTAACCTCTTCAGTCATAAATTCTCTTAAAATCCTGATGGGTGCAAGATAAATTCCTGGCTGCTGCCGCGTCCTTGGCTTGTTGGGCATGCCTGCACTAGGTCGAACTCGTCGCACCTGAGCCCCCAGGCAAGGCACCATTTAGTAAGCGTAAGGCTTTCACCTGCGCTAGCTTCTTTGAAATATTGGACCTGAGCTCTTCAATCTGGTTAGAGTAGTCTCCTTGTTTGGCTAGAGCATTTGCATTCTCGGAGTGAACAATGTGGCTTAGACTATAAACTTCAGCTTAATAGTGACGGTTGACTGGCGTCGTTATAACAAAAGTTGGAACTCTTTTCTTAGGTTCAAGCAACGATATAACATGTCTACCATCCCATGTTGTCAAATTTTGTCACGATATATTATTTGTCACAATTTGTACACTAGCGAAATGAATGAACAGATTCCAAGAACGAGAACTAGCCTCTTTATACATGGAATCCACCTCTCGAATGAGCAATGTCCTAAAAACTCCTAAGGAGGTAGGTATCATGAACCTGATACTCTGAACTTTGGCTATCGATAGTCTCATATATGTCTTGTTGTGCATTAGACTGGATATTTGCTATGCCATTGGGATAGTGAGTCGGTAACAATCTAAAGCTAGACTCGAACACTAAGCAGATGTGAAGTATATATCCGAGTATCTATGGAGAACGAAGAATTATATCCTAAGTACTAGGCTTTACGAGCTAAATCTCGTGGGCTATACAGACTCAAATTATCAGTTGGGTGTCAACTCTAGGAAGGGATCAATGATATACTTCATGGCGGAGCTACGATATAAAGGAGTATCAAGCACTCATGTTTTCTGATTTGACCATGGAGGGTGAATATGTGGGAGCTAGTAAAACAACCAATGAAGCAATCTGGCTTAAGAAATTTCTCACACATCTAGAGGAAAAAACATGAAGAGTGAAAATACCATCTCTTAATGAGAAATATGGTCCATAGTGGGCTGTCGACCTATTTACCAAGAGCTTGCTAGCTAAGATTTTTTAGGGTTGTGTAGAAGGCATCTATATTGTAAACACAACCTTACACCTTCCTTACATGGAGGGGGCCCACACATATTTTATATGTGTGGACTCCCCTCCATGTGAGGGGAGTGTAATACGGTTACGTACACATAACATTGCTCAAAATTTGCTATAAAATTGCTAAAAATACCACCAGTAACAAGCTTTATTCCAGCGGCTGTTTTAACTGCCATATATTTTATTGAATCGAATAAGATCTTCTTTCATCTCTTTCTGAGAATATTTTCTACATAACTATGATATATGAAGAGCTAAAGCAAGTAAATAGTAGGTTCCTCTCAACTTCTACAATCCAATTCGGCATTATTTTCATTGAATCACGAACCATGAACATTGTTTATCATGTTCTCTATTATGCACTACACCGCGAATCTTTTATAAATTATTTATTTTAATTTTATCTTCAAAGTATTAGATCATTTATGAATATGAGGAATCAAATTTGGACGCATAGTTTTAACTTCTATTAATGTCCTAGTCTTTACCAGACAAACCAACATGAAGCATCCTATATCATGGCCATTGCTTGTGGTTGTTTGAGGTTCGATTGTTTTATATGTTTTCAGACAACTGTGTATACTTAGTACAAAGACACAAGCACATGGCCTGCCTACGTTATACCAGTTTCTTTTTGTAAATGAAAAAGAAATCTTATCCAAAGTGTCAAATAATAAATTCAAGCTGGGTTTATTACACATAAAAATATATGTAGGAAAATAAATTGGAAGCCAAAAGTAGACGATTTCCATGAAAATTCATAGACACTAGATCATCTTTTACTTTCGTTTTAAAGAAATTAATCTCATTATAGAATGACGATTAGAAGTCGATCTAATGTCTTTTGACTTGTAATTAGAAAGAAATTGTTAAAATCAATGTAGAGATCGCTAATAATATTTTTTTCCCCGTTTGTGTTGGGACAACGGGCATCTCCATAAGAAATCGTCCATGCCTTCAAATTTGTTTATAATGAATTAGAAAAAGTCCATGTTAAACTCTCCATTGAATAAGAGCCTGTATAAATAATATATCACTTGTTAAAATTTATAAGGTAGAAGCTTACTCTTTTGGGCACAAGATTCTTAAATCAAGAAAACAAGAGTGATATTATATGTGCAAGTAACTCAAAAACATTAGGAATAATGGAATTGATATAAAGAAAACCCAAAAAAAAATAAAAAATAAAAAATAAAAAATTTAAGGACCAATTCAACAGGGCCAACCAGAGAGAAAAAAAAAAAATCTTGAAATTTCTCTCAAAACAAAAAAAAAAAAAAAAAAAAAAAAAAAATTTAAGGACCAATTCAACAGGGCCAACCAGAGAGAAAAAAAAAAAAAATCTTGAAATTTCTCTCAAAAGGCTATAAAAAGTGCTTTCCGTAAAGTCTTGAAAAAGCTCCAAAATTTAGAATATTTTTGAATAAAGAGGTGAATTGGACATTATAAACATATATATTAAGCATGTATAGTAAGCATAATTGGACCGACCGAGTAATACTACGCATTAATAAAGTAATTAAATTAGCAATCAAGAAGAATATTGAAATTCAATTGAAACAAGTAACTACTTATGAGGCTACGTTGGTCAAAAAGAAACAAAAGAGGCATTTAAATTAATATGTTGTCAAATATGTGTGAGGTAACAAAGAAATTGACAAAAAAAAAAAACATTATGAAATAAATTAATTAGGACTAAATTCTTATCGATATGCTATTGTTATGTATTAGATATCGATGTACACACAAAAGTTCACATTATTCGTGAAATGACGGTCTTGAGTTTATTAAGGAATTGTACCCCTCCTCATAAATTAATTAATAATAATAATAATAATAATAATAATAATAATAATAATAATAATAATAATAATAATAATAATAATAATAATAATAATAATAATAATAATAATAATAATAATAATAATAATAATAATAATAATAATAATAATAATAAATCAAAGTCCCAACAATTGTATCAAAGTTATTCTTTGAATACCCAATAAATCTCTCGGAAGGTTTGAATGAAGATGGGACCCTAGTTAGTCATGATATGTAGCGACTTACACCCCAAGATTGAACTATACTTTTTTTCATGGGATGGATTTAATTAACAAATGTTCAAATGAAGATGGGGCCCTTGTTAATCCGTGACATGTAACGACTTATTCCGCCATAGTGAATTTTCGAAGTGGTGGAATCTCTAAGGTGATGGGGGCATATATAGTACGATAGATATGATGCAGATTTTGATTAAGTGTGTGATCTTCTTAACTAGCTGCAATTGGGATATATAGAAAAGTTCATAACTAAAGAGGGATCGTGTTGATGAGTGAATGATGATGTGATTTTTCATTTTAGAGTGAATTTATAGAGAGATACATAAATAAAAGTCTCACATTAACTTGACATGGATGCTCTTGGATGTATAAATGATTGAAATACTCTTCCTAATTGCTTATTGTTTAGGCACAACTCCAAGTCCTAAGACTTATCAATCAAAATGAACTTGTTTTCATTTTTATTTTAAATTTTTTCACAAAATTAGCTAAAAATTAAAAAATATATATATAGAAAAAGAAAAGTCGGCTTGGAGGTCTGCCCATCCGAGTCATGCCTCGTGTTTTTGGTTTTATCAGCCGACCAGATTAACCTAGGGTCTTTGGTTGCTGATCCATCCCCATCATGCGAGATACAATTCAAGGTAATTCTTTAACCCTAATCTGGCTTCTCCAGTAGTTTATATAAATACTTGTATACAAGTACGTAAACACAGTGGTAGACAGGCAAATTTTAAGGGCTACGGTCAAAGAAAACCACAGATGTTTTTTTCCTCGACCCCAGTCCCCACATACACTAAGTTCTGCCTCTCTCTCTCTCAGAGAGGGCTTTATTCATCTGTGTATAAATATATATCCAATTGCAATTACAAGATCACCTGAGAAATCCCCTAAACCCCATTTCTCCCTCTTTTTCCAGATTTTGTAGAGATCTTTATATCGCTCTCTTTCTCTGACTCCCATGAAGACAATGACCCATCAACCTCTCCCCAAATACAGCTTTTTTCTGCTTTCTGCTTTTCTCTTTTTCACTTTCTATTACTTTCTTCTCTCTATGACTGTTTTGTGGCTGTTGGGGAGGGATGAATTTCCCATTATACTTCATTCACGCTCTCTCTCTCTCTCATTTTCTTGAACTCTTCTTTGTCGAGATTTCATTTTCCCCTTTTTTGTGTTTTAGACGAAAGGAAGTTACTGGCATTGATCTGTTACACCGTTTAACATCAGTAAGTTGAGTATTTTTCCTCTTTTCTTATAATTGGTATGTGATTATATTTTTTATGGTTCCTTATTTTGTGTTAGATTTCATTACATGTCATCGCTTTTAATTCTAAAGGAGCCTACAGGGTTCGGATATTTTTTTATCCAATGGCAATGCAGGCGACATATAATTAATATGAAATGGATATGCATGTCTAAGGAAAATGGTTTTGCTCCCTGTGATCCCTGTCACTTGTAAAAAGGCCTAGATGTAAGTTTACAAACACAATTATGAAAACTACATTATACAGAACTCACTTTTAAAATCAGCTGGTAATAGGCGAAAGTTTAAATGCTTATAAATCAACCAAATATATATTGCAAGAGAAAGTCAGAACTCAAAAGTAGTCACTACTGATACTTGGTTCCATCTTAAAAGGTCAACCAACTTATATGTTTTGCTGGTAATTAGTTTAAGCTTTAGACCTATTCATCCCACATTTGAACATTGTGGTCTTTGATACGGTATTTTAACTTGGGTTCAACGAGAGTAATCCAAACCCTAATATATTGTTTATTGTTTTTATATTTAACTAATGCGGGATTATATTCTTTAACAATTACCGATGCTTTTGCCTTGTTATTTGGTAATTTAAGATCTCCCAGGCAAGTGGTTTTGTTCCTATTGTTGTGGGTATCTTTTCCAGGGTTAGGGTTAGTATTCATGCTGATGCTGACATTTTTCCATCTTGAAAAACTCAATTCCTTGCTAGTTTAGATTTTTTTAATTATGATTTAAATATAATTTGAGGGTGAACATATATATTAGTCGCTTTAGGGTTTATTATGTTGTTATTATCGAGGAGTGCCTCAGCAGAACTAATAAAATTTTTTGCCTTCTCCACCCGGAAGCTTTTAATAGGGATGACCCAATTTCTGTATTTTTTTGCATGAACCAAAAATATTTAGTTTTACAGTATGCTCTTGCCTCAGGGTAATGCAGAATTTCAGTTGATATTGTGGCTTAAAAATTAGTTGACCTCACAAAAGGTTAATTCAACAATAGTTTATTTGAGAAGCAATCCTGCAACATAGCGTGACAAAAGGATCTTCGACTTGACAGATCTACTATTGAAAGCACTTTATTACTGCAGGTTTTTTTAACTTGTTCATATCTGAATGGAGCAAAAAATTAAGATTAGATAGTTCTAGCTTTTCGATTCTTTAATGACTTGCACTTTGAATACTAGTTTAAAAGAGCTTCCTTCAGTCCACTCATGGATAGGTGAAGGGATCGAATTATCTGCTGACTCATTCATTCAAATGCAGTAGAAGGGAGATGGCTTTTTACTACTGTGAATGTGTGAATGATGCAGGAGATAAATTTCATCCTATTCTTCTCTGTGCTTGGACTGAAGGGAGCTCCCTTTTACTAGTTACTTCAATATAGTTGGTACTTCATTTGTCTATTTTTCAATCTTTTAGTATTCAACCTACTCATTTAAGGGAAGTGTTGAACATCTAAGGAAATTTCTGATGATTATGAGTTTGTATCAAGGGCATTAAGGGGTTCAATTACTACTCGAAGAGTCTGTTTCGTATGTTATAGTAATGTTGTATGCCTTAAAAAGTTTTGGGTGCAATAAAAGCGTGATTCTTTTTAAAAATCCTAGATTTCTAACTTCATCGGCAAATTATAAATCCCATGTAAATTTTGTCGATGTTTCTAGTATTCAATGACCACTTTTGTACTACTTAATTTTATTTAATTTAATGTCGACGAGCTTTTTAACTCTTTCATGACTAACGTGAAATTCCCTTATCAGTAAAATGTGAAAAAGTAACTTGTAACATGCCCCTCCATGTAAAGATAATAGAACCACAGGATGTTTCTAGTTTACACTGTTCTATAAAGTATTTTCCAAGGTCCAAGACCGTTCTTCAAGGGCACCTAAATGGCGAAGGTTAGCTCTCTGCAACGGAGAAAATTAGTGAAGTCACGAAACTGGCTGATTCGGCTCCAGCAAGTGCCCTAAGGTGGTGGCTAAACTAGTTTCAGAGTTGAGACACATACAAGATAATCTTGGTGTAAATGTGCCTTCACACTACATAATTCGGTTTTGTTTCGCTAAGCAAATCCATTTTGTACTTTTTTTTTTTTTTTTTGATAATGCAAATTAAATAAGTCGTGGATGGAATAGAAGATTGGCTGCAAGAGTCATCTTCAAAACAAATATACAAACAGATAAATTATTTGAATAAATAAATATTAAAATTATTCTTTGATAAAGTTGTCTTCATTTGGTTACGAGTTTTCATTTTTTATATCTCTAGCTTTTTATGCCTATTACATAGAATCCGGCTTTTGCCTAACGAAGGGTTCTGGTAGCCTAAGAAGCGTTGGAACTTGAAGCTAGCATAGCATCAAAGGCTGTTTATTGACATTTGTGAGCTTTATTCATCCAATATAGGGTTTTAGGTTTTTCTTTTTCCTTTGAAGCACGTTACTGCAATGAAAATACATTTTTGAATAGTATTTATGAAAAATATATGATAAAAAAATAAAAAATAAAAAAGTTTTAAATTTGTAATATTATTTTATTAAAAAATATGTTGTTGAAATGATATCAAATCACAGTTAAAAAATGTATTTTTTTTAAAAAAATGTGGTTCAAACATGACCTTAATAATTAATACCAGGTATAAACATATCTAAATATAATAATACAGATATTATAACATAAAGTTTAATTACATAAATAAATTTGCTTCTTTTTTTTATAATTTAAAATTTAGTCCTTTTTTGTGCTCCATTCTTTTCATAAGAATGAATTTTTGAATAATGTGTTGATGGAAAATGTGTGGTTAAAAATAAGGAAAAATTTTGAATTTGCCTGTAATATTATTTTATTGAAAAATATGTGATTTAAATAATGTCAAAATATTGTTTAAAAATATATATTTTTTCAAATAATTGAGCTCAAAATATGGCCTTAAGGTTAGTAGTTTATAGTATCATAACATATAGAATCCTCAAACCTTGTCTTTTCATCGCCATACTTATAAAAACTCTATATATAATGCCTTTGATGAAAAATAATTTAATGGTATATGAAGAAATGTGTTAAATAATTTTTTACAACTTAAGTTTCAAAGAATAAAACTTATGTTTAAAAATATTTAAGTCACTTTTTATCTATACATGAAGTGATGAAATTTTAATGAAAATACGAATATGATATAAATGTGATACGGCATATTAAATATTAAATTTAAGTATATAATGTGATCTCTTTATATTGATGTTTAAACTTTTTACGTGTGTCGTATAATCTATACATAAAAGCAAATATGAGTATATGTAGATTATAATTAATTTCTAAACTAACAGTGGGTTAATTAACCTCGTTTTGCGATGAAGGCTAGGGTACGGTGTGTCGCCGTAAATTAATTCACTTCTTTTGTTGAGTCAAAGCCATTTTTAAAGTTCTTAAACAAGGTTTAATCAGTACTCAACTCAAGATTAATGTATATAAAAAGGCAGTTTACTGTGTGGATCGAGGATTTAAAGTACAAGATTTTTGAAAATATAAGTGAAGGGCATGTCATGTGTATATATAATAACTTATCTGAAAAATCTCGTGTTTGATTATGTGTGGAGGCTGTCATTTAGGATAGCTGGTTGGCCCTGAGTTGAAAATTATCAGTTCTCTAGAAGTTTTGTAAAAATGGTTACTTTTATTTACCCCCCATTTGATCTTAGATTAAATTCAAACTTTTAGTAATTTTGATAAAAGCGTGTAAAATTTGTAATTGAAAATTTGATTTGATTTTTTTATTTTATTTTTTGTGGATTTATCAGAATCTTGAATTTGCTCTCTTTCTTTTCTAAGCCCTCCATGTTTGGCTCCAATTAAAATTATAATTCATTTTTATCTATTCTTATTAATTGCACATTTTTAATAAAATAATATTATATAATTCCAAATTTTCTTCTTCTTTTGAATTGTACATTATTTGAAAAAGTTACTATTCCTACCATTAAAGTTTCAAATAATGAGGACCAAATCGGAGCTAAATGAGCTGATTTGTGCAAATAATTCTTTTTTCAACTTTTCTTCCAATTTTGGTCGACATTTTAGTAATGGAGGAGCTAGAGATTGAAAACTTCAGAAGTCCGCTCCTCACAAACTACTAACTGCTGTAATTTAAGTATAAAAGTTTCAACTTTTCAAATTAATACCTTTTAATTTTCAATTTTAACATAGAATTAAAACACCATAATACATATTATAACTTGTATTTTAATGATATGTATGTGGGTTGAAATTTTACCAATAAAAGGTGATTAGATTTCATCGTTAAATATATCTTAAAATCACTTGAAAGTACCTCATATGCATTTTATGTCCATATACATTTGGCAACTTTATAAATATTCATCCACTTATCTCCCTATGATCGTGTTCACAGAAGGATAACCAACTATGAGCAACATGAATTTTATTTTGGAGTAGTGTAGTGCCAAAAGACTCGCACAAAGAGGATGCAACACAATTTTAGGATAACGTCCTTTACGTAACTCTCTAAAGTTTGCATTTCTAAAGGTTTAGATCCAGAAAAAGATCGATTCCGGCATCAGTAGCTCAAATGAGCAGTGATTCGGGCGGTTGGTGGTCCCTTCGAGAGCCTCTTTTTATAATTGAATTATAATGTTTATATTGCTATAATATTGTTAAATTTATGCAATTAAAAAATTATGTTATTTATATTTATTATTTGATAATTTATCTACACATAAATTACCCATTTTTCCAATAATCTAAAGTCATCTTGAATGATTTGTGTGTAAATGACCATTTCTCATGGATTGTTTAATATGATTTCTGAAGCTGTAAGTGGGCAGTTTTTGATTTGAACATCTTAGCAATTATTTTGTACTAAGGTGATCCTTTTATCTATAATCTTCAAGTGGTAAAGTTATTTACCATGATTTGATGCTAAATTGAGCTCTTGTTTGAGCCTCATTATTTTCATCAAAATAAATTTTTCAAAAGTGATTTGATCCATTTCAAATATAATTTTTCATTAAAATAATATTACACTCAAATTCAAAACTTTTCTTTATTTTTTAATCACATATTTTTCATCAACACACTATTAAAAAATGCATTTGTTGGCAAGAATGAGGTTCAAATAAGGGCTAATTTATTTGTATTCTAGTAAAATTTAATGGAAGACTATATTTTTGCAAAGAGTGGCCTGTAAAATAGTATTGGATTGAAATGAAAAATTATTTTTGCTGATTTTGCATTTTCTTTAGTGATTTAGTTACATGATTATAACTAAAATCACCAACATTATACTTTCATTCTAATTTTGTATTTAAGTTGTATGGTCCAATTTGCTGCCATTAGCATAAACCATTAAGAAAACATGGCAAGCATTTTTAGACACTTAAGTATTTTCAATAATTGATTTAGAATTATTTAAATTGGTCTCCAGCCTAGGACTTCTAATTGATAAAAACTACATACGCACTATGCTGCTCATGGTAAATTTTAATCAACTGCACTTCCTATGAATGTCCTGGTGACTTCTCGAAGAGAGGTTTCCTTGTTAAAAGAAAAAGAAAAGCTAGTCAAAATGGGTTATAAAAATTTATTTTCATTGAAGCAGTGAACCTGCTAACTTATATGCCTTAATTTAGAGAAGTGATTGAGTTTACTCATTAAGATGGTTCATTGATGACTTTCATAACTCTCAAGTTCTATACCTCTTTGCATATATTTGTAGAATTGGACAATATCCATACTCACCCTTCATGTACTAGTTTTAACATGACTCATGAAATAATCCATTTTTCTTTTATATTTGTAAAAGAACATAACCAGTGTGCATTTCAATTTTTGATGTGACTTTGTTGAAAAGTTGCACTCTTTAATTTGATGCTTAGGCGTTGGGAGTATAAACCATTTAGTATAAGGTAACAATTATGAGTATTTAATTGAGAAAAAATTTGACAATTATATTATTCAATTTATATTTGCAACTCATATATATTGTTATTAAGATATGTTACTGCATTAAAAAATGATTGAAAAAGTGTGAAATATACATCTTATACTATTATGATGTTAATTTCTATTTGCTTACTTGATGACCACTGAAGGGAAAAATATTTTCCAAGCTATCAAGCTTAAGTTGAAGATTAGATTACATGATTTTTATAGTGATTAATACTTGTGCATATACATGAATTTTGCAGTTGTTTTTTTCAATGACTAGGTGAATAATTGATCATGATATAAGCTTGCTAGTGATATTTTGAAATTACCTACGTTCATATATGTTCGAATAGAAACTTATTCAACAAATTATGCTAGAACACAATTGTTATTCATTTCAAATTTATTTGTTTAATTTTAACCTATTGGCAATAAAGATAAGAGTAAATGTTTCAAAGAGAAATTTTATAATTTAAATAGAATAAAATGTTTTAACCAATTGTATAAAATGACTTAAACGACTCTTAAATAATTGAGGTTATAATATAGTATACGATATGTTGGATTTATTTATTTATTTTATTTTTTTGATTTCATCTCCTTTTTATTAATAGACTTTACAAATAATTGTTGCAGAATGAATATTAGTAACCAGAAAAAAAGGAGTGATATATTGGTGATTATATATGATGGTGTAAGATGCAAATGGGTAAATTTAACTCGCTCTTAAGAATTCCCAATGAAGAAATATACCAAGGTGTGATCCCCTGCACACATGTACTCAAAATGTCAAAATTGGCATATATTTTTACTTTGGTCATAAGTATAATGTATGAGTACTTGTAGTTATAAGAAGAGTTAATAGTGTCTCTTAGCATATTCGACTTTATTGCCCTAAAATATTAGTTGTGGACTTTTTAGGTTTTACTTTATTATTTTGAAAAAGAAACACTTGATGATGCTTAGGTTGTTAGTCATTTTCTTAGTATGAGATGATTATAAAATTCTGAAGGAAGAAGAAAACTTATTGAAAATCATAGATGAGTTATTGTCATGAATATTGTAACCTAAACTTATAAGTTTTAAATATCAGAATTAAAGGTAATTTTAATTTTTTTTAGTTTTCTATTTTAATTATCTTTTTAACACATAATTAAAAACTCATAATTTATATTGTATCCTATGTTTTAATGGTCTAAATGTTTCTTTTCCTCCAAGATATAGTGCAAATGTCTTAAATCTGGGAGGCAAAATATGATGAGAATGTGAATTTGATTTGTGGAATTGTTTTAATCTCATTCATAATTAGTGGTACTTCTACTTCGATGGGTATTCTAAATATAATCAATTAATGTGTTTAATAAGAATTTGTGTATGAAAAACATGAAAGTGTATAAAACATGTGCATTAACCATCTCTACACAATGTTGGATCTTATCAAAAGAGATAAATTGTAAGATTATATACTCACTCTTTTCAAGATGGATATCTTTGGAATGTGGGGGTGCTTAAAATTTCAAATAGATACACCTTACATACTTTGCTGTAAAACCAACTTTGAAAGTGTTGAAATAAAATTGTAGGCACGCAGGTCAAATGCAAGAGGTCAATGGATACATTAAATTTCATTTGTTTATATCACTTAAATACGTGATATTGATATTTTAGAAATTTTAAGAAAACTTTGCAGGTATGCAAATTGCAAGCCGAGAATAAGAACTTGTAAATATTATGGTATCAATTTATTGTCCAAGAGGAATATGAATAAATATAGTTTAAATTGACAAATATAAGTCATCGAGGGGGAGGGACTTAAGCATATAACGGAGTCACTTCAAAAAGTAACCCAACATTTGTGATTGGAGATATTATGAAAAATGTTCAATGTGGTAGAAACAACCCACACTTCGTGACTTGTAATAGGACTATTTTATTTGTGCTTATCCATATGGTGATAGTGCTAATAAATGTGATGCTATGAAGGGTTTAACCTTAAATGAGTACTGAAGTGAGAATTCTCGCGAGGTATGGGTCATACGCACTCTCGAAGGACTAACCTATAAAAGAGTTGCCATGAGACCATGGCTATGGTATTGGGCACTTTCTTAGAGATTCTTACTAGAATAAAAATTAAAGCACATGGCCATTAAGAGCACTACCACTATGTACTAAAGCCTAAATCGATATTGTGTGTGGAACAGTTGCAGGCCAAAGAAACCTAATTCCAGATTTAGTCCATTATGGCTCTCTCAAATGAAAATTGTTATCACTATATATTATTTTTTTTTTAATTTTTTTTTTCAAAGTTTAAAATTTGTGGGGGATTGTTGTAACTTAAGAATAAAAGTTTCAACCTTGAAAATTAAAACCTTTTAATTTCAATTTTAACATAAAATTAAAACACCATAATACATATTGTAACTTGTATTTTAATGTATAAATGTAGGGGTTGAAATTTTACCTATAAAAGGTTATTAATTTTCATTGTTGTATATGTCTTAAAACAATTTGAAAGTACTCCATATACAGTTTATGTTCATATACTTTTTACAATTCGATAAAGATTCGTTCACTTATCTCCCTATAGTCGTGCTCATAAAAGGAGAACTAGTTGTGAGCAACATAAGTTTTATCTTAAAGTCGTGTAGTGCGGAAAGAATTTGCACGAAGAGGAGGTACCACGACTTTAGGACAAAATCCTTGACGTAACTTCCTAAAACTTTTATTTTTAAACATCTTCTTATTATTGAATTATAATGTTTATATTGCTATAATATTGTTATATTTATGCAATTATAAAATTATGTTATTTATGTTTATTAATTGATAATTTATTTACACACAATTCATTCATTTTTTCAACAAGACCTGATATATGTACACTAGATTTGTAATGTACAGCCCCCTCACATGAATAATGATTCGCAAATTTTTTAATCACTGTGGGTTCCCTCTCATATGAGGGGGCTGTACACTTACGAGTGGAATTTCTCTTTTTCAACACTTAGCTTTTGTTTGAGTCCCATTTTTTTAAGAATGTATTTTTTCAAAATATATTTTTAACCACACATTCTTCTATAAAATAATTATACACATATTTTAAAACATTTTCCTTACTTTTTAACCGCACGTTTTCTAAAAATTCACTTTCTATAATGCATTTTATCCTAAAAATGGAGACAGGGCTAACTAAAACCTTCTTAGCAGGTTGACTTCTTCCTCGTTCAAGAGGGCATGAGGCACTGCCTTGTCCGTAAGACACTCCAAAAGCAATAACATCGGCATTCTGGGAATCTTGGTGAGGATCTATCATTTCTAAATGCACGATAGACAGCAACACGAGTAAGAGAGGATGGGAATTGAACCAGTTGGTTTGGTCCAAAATCTAAGACTCGTGGCTCATAGGACTTTGTGAGAAGGATATTAGACAATTTCATGTTTCCATGGGTGACATCTGGACCTTGAGAATGCATATATTCAAACACCAAGTGCAATCC
>NC_036256.1:13802065-13803692 GCF_002742605.1 Olea europaea var. sylvestris | reverse complement strand
GTTGGGTGTTGAGGGTTTAGAGATGAAGATAAATTAGAATGATAATTTTTAGAATTATTTCATATGGGGAATGTAAAGTTACAATAAGTTGAAAAACAAAAATTTTGGGACCATGGATGACACAATTGAAATGTTTGAGTGTAATTTTCAACAAAATGAAAGGTTTGAGATCATAGCGACAATTTTCCATAAATTCTTTTTAATTTTTCCAGTCTTGGTTTTCGAGGTCCATAGTCTTTGGGTCTCAATTTAAGCCCAATTGGTTTAGGAAATTGAACAATTAGAATGTAATTAAAGTGAAATTGAGGGAAAAAATGTGTTGAGATGTGCGCTCAAAAGCATAATGATTTTACTTTAATTGTCAAACATTTTTATTGTGATTATAGCCATCGTTTGGCACCATTTTTTCAAACAGTCACACTAGGTTGACAATTTTACACTTGACAATATCACATTAATTCATTTCAAAAACTATTTTTTAAATCAACAGTCTGAATTTTGACAACAAAAAGGTTGTCAACAAGAGTTGTATAAATCGCTTAATTTTATTTTTATTTTTTAAAAAGAGCATTTTTTCAATATTTATTTTTAATCACACATTCTTTTATAAAATAATGTTACACGTACACCCAAATCTTGTCCCCTTTTTTTTAACCATACATTCTCGAAAAAAAAAATATCCAAAACATATTTTTCCTCAAAATCTCATTTTAATTGATTCCAAATCGGAGCTAAACAAATACTTGTTATTTATTCTTATTAAACAAATTATTGTATTTTGAGCACGTGATTAAGTGCCTCTGGACAAGTGACATATAAATTGGAGTTTAGCATTGAGATGTATAGGCAAACACTATTTAAATATCAATCAAGAATTAATTATCTTAGACCAAGCAAATGTGACTCTTTGTTCTAATGAAATCTTAGGGTGAGTTATTCTACCAACTGAAAAATACAGCTTGTCTTGACCATGATAAGACGATTTCGACAGAAGTGACACAAGTACATTAACATATATTGAAGTATATTGGACACGACTATAGTGTAGAGTTTAAGTGCATAGCATAATCATATGAAGAATTAAAATGTATTTATAACTTCTTTACAAATTAACTGAATTCACAATGGAATAATGATTGTTATTTGTGACCTTTAGAGTCTTTGATGTATCAACATCTAATTATATGGTCAAACATCTTGTACATTGTAAGTCGAAAGCAAGCGAATTAATATACACATTCACTTTTGAAATTTGTCGTCCACGCGGAAGGATTAATGAATTTACTTAACTATTTTCTTCTTAACAGTTTAAATTCGAGCTCAGTATTTAGATATGCCCGAATAAATTTGACATATTAAAAAAGAAATTGTAGAGGATGAAGTGGGACTAATTAGAAAGGGCAAAATAATCATTTTTTCATGCACTAAATTTTTCAATGTTGGATAAGGAAAAAACATGTAGATAGCAAGTCATGATGATATAATTACATGAAATTGGGGGAAAAAAAAATGTAACTTCTATCATTCTATATATTTCGAGAGTACAATGGACCTTTAGTGAGCTAAGCCCATATTCATTATTGGACTGGACAATTTTTTCTTTTCCTTTAGATTCTGTATGGACTGG
>NC_036256.1:13730146-13802020 GCF_002742605.1 Olea europaea var. sylvestris | reverse complement strand
ACACCCCCCCCCCCCCCCCCCCCCCAAAAAAAAAAAAAAAAGCTTCATTGCTGATAATATAATTCGTGATATTTCTTGAAAGAAATTATGCTTTACATTAAAAAAATGTGTTAATTAGCTAAATAAACGACTCTTGAAAACCTAATAAAATGCATTTTCATTTGAAAGTCATTCCTCTAGAAGTCTTCAAGTCCAAGTATTTTAAGTCATTTGATAGGCTAAGTAAAATATTGTATTAAATTAAACATGACTACATTGAGCTCAGTGTTAAATATACGTCTCCTTCAGTTATCCTTATTGGTGGGTCTCTTCCATTAGAAAGCAGGAGATGCCTCTTTCTACCTTAAGTCCAATTATTTTATTACGATTGAAATACATTCTTTTAGAATAATCAACTAACTAAGCGAGAAAATCATCGATGAGATTGATCTATAATCAGCAATCTTATCAGTATAATAAGCTTTAATTGTAGTCGTAAATCAACCGACAGTAAACACAGCCTAGATGTCAAGATTCTTTAAAATGTGCTATTTGTATATTTTATCTCTACAGGAAACTTGGACATAATTTTACGGACAATGCTATATGTACACAATGATGTACACACAGTATTACACATCTCTCACATAGAAGGGTCTCACATATAATAAAATATTCGTGGACTCTCCTTCATGTAAGGTGGGTGTAATCCGTTGTGACAATACTATGTATACACAATGATGTACACACAGCATTACATCTCTCTCACATGGAAGGGTCCCACATATAATAAAATATTTGTGGACTCTCTTCCATGTAAGGTGGGTGTAATTCATTGTGTACACCTAACGGTGTACACATAGAATTATCCTAATTTTATACGGGTAGGCTTATGGCCGTCCGGCTTTTGGCTAGACAAACTTTCGGTTGAGCACATAATATTTGACTTAATGCTTACGCATAAAAGTCGCGCTTTTAGCAGTGCCCATGATCTCTGACTAGTGTTAGCACGATAAGTCGCACTTTCATTCTGCTTCCCACATGACTAGATTTTTCAACCAATGAAATGGGCAAATAGAAAAAGAATTAAAGGCAAAGATGTTGGCCATTTTTGACTAAAGACATTCATCGAACATTTTATTCGAACTCGTGTCCTATTAGAGTATGAACATAATAATGATCAACGTACCATTAGTGGGAAATATCTTAAAAGTCACGATTTGATTTTCTAATCTTGACCTATGACATGTAGCATTTTGTATGTGCCACATGGGTTCGGAACGTTTAAGGTTTGTGTACCAATCGTGATACAGTTAATGATGATCTAAGAAAAAAAATTCAGAATATAAAATATAATAACAATTAAAATAAAAATTACCGTGGTATTTATAATCGATATACAAAAAAGTCAATCACAAATAATATATTTAGTCCATGTTTGATAGAGATTAAAATCAAATTTTTAGTAAATTTTGATAAAAATTAATAAAATGTGTGGTTGAAAAGTCGTAAATTTATAAAATATGTTATTAAAATTAATTTTTGACATTAATTTTGATAAAAATATAAATTATAATTTCTATCAAACAGGAGCTTAAGGTGCAGTATCTAAAATGAATGCAACCATTTAGAAATAAGATATTATTTCATTTATAATGTTAATACTTTCTAAAAAAAATGAAGTTTGAATAGGAAAGAAAGAAGTTATTTCATTTATAATGTTAATACTTTCTAAAAAAAATGAAGTTTGAATAGGAAAGAAAGAAGTTGGCGAGTCGACACTTTTTGTCGAAATAGACAATTCTCTGATGATAGAGAAGGTCGATCAAGACTACATATCTAGGGAATTTCTAGGAATATAAGAACTCTAAGATGTACATAGATATCGACATAAACACTCCGCATTATCTTGTGATAAAATTAATTGGCTCGTTGATATTTTTTGTCGAAATAGACAATTTTCTGATGATAGAGAAGGTCCATCAAGACTACATGTCTATGGAGTTTCTAGGAATATAAGAACTCTAAGATGTACGTAGATATTGACATAAACACAACGCACTATCTTGAGATAAAATTAATTGGCTCGTCGATATTTTTTGCCGAAATAGACAATTCTCTAATGATAGAGAAGGTCAATCAAGACTACATGTCTGGGTAATTTCTAGGAATATAAGAACTTATGTACATAGATATTGACATAAACACTACGCATTATCTTGTGATAAAATTAATTGGCTCAATCTTGGATGGGTAATGGAAACTACCAAGTTGAAGTAGGTAGAGACAGAGGAAATTTTTAGTGGAGTGGCAAAATTCATAAGAAAATACGTAAGTTAGATAGCTCTTATCGGAGATAGAGGCCACGCTTGGATAAATATTGACTCGATCACTTTTTCTTTCAATTTTTTGTTCTGCTTTAAATGATTTTGGTGAGTGAATTTATAGGAATAATTTTGGATTTCGATGAACAAACGCGGTCGGATTGTTACAAGCAACAAACAATAATGAAGAAATGAAAAGTACACGATTGTATATTTTGAATTCTCATTATATAGGGCTCTATAACTGTACGAACTCAAATTGTAGACATTTTAATTCATATATGTCTCTATTATTTCTTCCACGACCAAGTTTTGGGAAAGCAAAGATAAAACGGAACCCAAATGTCTGGTCCAAGTATGTATAAACTGTGATCGCATCCGAATTTATCTGGATGGCAAATCAGGAGAGAAGGCCGTCACTCCTCAGAATTAGTCAGGCGAAATTTGGACAACTGAGTTATCAAAAATAAATAAATAAATAAATAAAATGGAACCCTATGCGAAATATGGTAAAAATCGATCATACGAATTTAGTGTTTCATTTTTTTTTTTTTTTGGAAGAATGATTAATCCATCCCCCCACCCACCAAAGCCTATTTTTGACTTTGTAACATTTTGATTTTTTTAATTTAGTATTCATTCACTTTCACAAATTACAGTCCCAAAACAACTAACATTTAGCGGTCTTTCACTGCTTAACGAATTTTTGGCGAGAGTCATTCAACTGATTTAGACTTTTAACGCCCATCTAGATTCTCTGCTTAATAAAAAAGTTTGACTATGGTTAAAGTCATCAAATTTTATTTGAATTCAGAATTTACGTTGATTTTGCCTAATCATAGAAAAAAATTTCTCCCTTTATTTTCATCATTTTTATTACATAATGCTTGTTGTAACACGAGTTTAACCTTTGCTAGGCGGGCCTTCGAGTTCTTTGGTATCTCATGTTAATTGAGGAATAAAAATTTTAAAATTTTTACAAGAACCCGTGAAACTTGTACTCATTTTCTTCTTAATTCATCGATTAGAAAAGGTTCGAGCTTATAACTTCTTCTTTCTTAAGGAACATAGAAATATTTTATCGATTGTAGTGTTGCAAACAGTCCTAAGCGGATTGTAAATATCTTCAAAGAATATACTTATTGCTAATTGTTTCTTGATCTGCTGACACCGTCACAATGATTATACGATATTTTAGATATGAAAAGAAGGCTTAAAGATACCCACAAATTCGTGGTATATTTACTAAAAACAAACTTGGAATGGAGCATTATTGACATCTTATAAACTTGATAAGGGTGTTCTCCAAATAATCAAAATTTCAAGGGAGGTGAATATAATTTATTCGTATTTCACAGTCATTAACTGATATTATTTGACTTTGAGTTTTGAATCAGTCAGCCAAGAATGTGACAGGTTCTCCAGTCGTTGGCCATACAATTCTGGTGAACAACATTTCTACAACACTAATTTTTTTCTATGCTGTGACGTACGAAACAAAATTTTATAAATTTCTTACAAGCTACAAGATTCTCATACAGTATTTAATTTCCTTAAAGTACCAAAACCAAAAAGTTTATAAAAGGTGACAAAGAAAAGGAAAGAAACAAAAATTTTAAGTTACAAATCAATCATGGATTTCCATTTTTTGTTTAAGGCGTTTCTTTCTGTTGCATTGGTTGGTGTTTTGGGACTGTTTTTCCATCTTTACAATACCTTGGTGGCGAAGCCGGAGAAACTGCGCTCCGCCCTTAAACGGCAAGGAGTGAGCGGCCCGCGGCCGACTCTTCTTCTTGGAAACATATTGGAGATCAAAAAGGCAAGAGATTCAGCAGCCAAGGCTTCTATTAATGGCCCTCCAGCCTCCCACAACTGTGGGGATACTCTTCTTCCGTTTTTCGATCAATGGAGGAAGCAATACGGTAAGAATTCTCGAAACTCCATTTTAAGAATTCTCTGTATATGATTAAAAGTTTTAACTTCCTTTTCTCATTTAGTACTGACTATCGAGTTCGATACTATGTACATATATGCTCGTCGACTCGTACAAAAATGAAACTTGGGCACTATTCGTGTTTTATCCACCTTTTCTATGGATATGCAGGCGACGTGTTTATGTTTTCACTTGGGAATATACAAATAGTGCATGTGACTCAACCTGACATGGTGAGGGAGATTACTACTTGCACATCTTTGGATTTAGGGAAGCCAACATATCAAGCAAAAGAAAGGGGTTCATTGCTAGGCCAAGGCATTCTTACTTCTAATGGCGCCATTTGGGCTCATCAAAGGAAGATTCTTGCTCCTGAATTATACATGGAGAAGGTCAAGGTATAAATTTTTAAAGATTATTGTACACTTCCCCCTTGACAATTGATGGCCTATTTTATGCATGAATAAGCATCGATCTAGGTGATCGCATTTGATAGATTTAATCAATGAATCATGTGATATAACATTTACGTGAATATCTATCATTTAATGTTATATAATTGTCATTTAGACTAGTACTTAACACCAGTGGTGCTGAATAGCATTATTCCTATAAACCCAATCTTTATGTGCTCTGATTTTATTTATTTTCGTGATTATTGCTCTCATAAGTAGGGATTATTGTTTAACCCATAACAAGTGACATTTCTGCTTATTTTTACGCATTCAGGGGATGATAACTTTGGTTCAAGATTCGACTATCACATTATTGAACTCTTGGAACAAAATAGTTGAGGCGGAAGGTGGCCAGGCGGACATCATTATTGATAAGCACATGAGAAATTTTTCTGGAGATGTGATATCTAGAGCTTGTTTTGGGAGTAACTATTCCAAAGGGGAGGAAATTTTCTTGAGACTTAGGGCCCTCCAGGAAGCTGCATCAAAGAAAGTACTGGCTACAGGAATTCCTGGCATGAGGTATATATGCTTCTTTCAATTTAGCATTAGTACTCAATTGCCAAGTATACCAAAATTCCGATGCATTTAGGCATGTTTGGTACACTCGACTCAATAATTGTCCCATTTGGCTAACTTAAAAAATTGGTATCTTAGATACCAGACTATTTTTTTATTTCAAAACATACATTTGGATATGTTACTTTTTACTACTTTTGAATAACACAAAATTACTTATTCTTAAAGTAATTCTTAAAGTCTAAGATGAGGAATTTTTCCAGGCATCTCCCAATAAAGAGCAATAGGGAAGCATGGGCATTAGAGAAAGAGATCAAGACATTGATATTGAATGTAGTGAAGGAAAGAAAAGAAGTTGGATATGAGAAAGATTTATTGCAAATGGTTCTTGAGGGGGCTAAAAGCAGTGATTTAAGCCAAGATTCAATCGATCGTTTCATTGTGGACAATTGCAAAAACATTTACTTGGCTGGGTATGAGACAACAGCAGTTTCTGCTACATGGTGTCTCATGCTGTTGGCTTCTCATCCACAATGGCAAGATCGGATTCGTTCTGAGGTTCAAGAAATCTGCAAGGGCCGAAACCCGGATGCAGATATGATTCGGAAAATGAAACAGGTAAAATCTGGCTGCTTTCTATTTATGACATGCTATCCACATGATTACCTGAAAATCGTTTGAAAATAAATAAGTATATGGCTCGGGATATTTTAATCTCGATCCATCTCCAGACGCTGCTTAGCTGCCATTCCTATTCAAGAACCAAGTCTTACATCCGGGCTGTCCATAGGATCCATCACAGCTTTGTAGATACATATAGAATTGAGTGGTGGAGCATATAGGACTTAGACGCCTTACTTGAACTTTTAGGTATTCTAAATTCCTATGATCGAGTCTTCATTGCATATTGAATTGTGTGATGGAGTGTACATGATTGAGTAATCCATCGACCCTCAACTTGTAGGTGTTCATAAGCCTTTGTTTAGGCTTCATATATATATATATATATTTTGTTAAAAGTTATAAGTTGATAAAAATGAGTGGTGAATAAATGGGTATTACTAATGGATTCCACAAAACTTATGGTTAAAATTAATGTTTGACTTTAAAAATGAATTTTTTAGCTAAAAATGAAATGTCAAACAAGAATTAAATTCCAAAACTCGAGCCTTTCTAGGCAGGTAGCCTCACAACTTCACGGAGGCATATAGAATTTGCGGTCAAACACGTAATTGAGTCGTTCATGCCTAAGCTTTAATTGGCTACATTCATATGACCGAGTCTCTCTAGTACAAATCCAAGGAGGACCACTACAACTGGTCCCTTTGCAATTTTTTCTAACACTCCATTCCATTCAATCTTGCAGCTAACCATGGCAATCAATGAGTCGTTACGCCTCTACCCTCCAGTGGCGGTCGTCTCAAGGGAGGCCTTAACCAACATGAAATTCGGAGACCTTAAAGTTCCCAAGGGTGTCAATCTATGGACACTGGTGACAACATTACACACTGATCCGGACAACTGGGGACCTGATTCCTACCAATTCAATCCAGGAAGGTTTGCAAATGGAATTACAGGTGCCTGCAAATTTCCACACTTGTACATGCCATTTGGGGTTGGACCAAGGGTGTGTCTAGGCCAGAATTTAGCCTTGGTTGAACTTAAAATACTTGTATCTCTAATTTTGTCTAAATTTTCATTCACTTTGTCCTCTAAATACATTCATTCACCAGCCCTCAATTTGGTTATTGAGCCTGGACATGGAGTTAATCTATTGGTGCAGAAGTTGTGAGGTTTTTTTTTTTATTTTTTTTTTTTTTTACTTCAAGAAAAGCTATGTAATTTTCTTTGACACATTTGTCTATCTATATTGGCTGAAAATACTGTTGGTTGTTTAACTTGTAGCAGAATTTCATGTTAGTCATCCAACTTTATTTTCTTTTGATTTCTTAATGTCGTATATATTATTTTCTCTTCTGTAATATCTTTCGATACGAGACTAGAGCGACTTTACCAAGTGTTGAACATCTAAAGTCTTGACATGACGCAACTATCTAGGTTACCTACCAACTTTGTGCAATGTTATATCTATTTAGGTAGTAATCAAAGATGAAATTTGAATGATATTAGACATGTACACATACATTAAATCGTAATCGTATCTATTGTAATTCCACTTAACCTAACTGGTGTGACTTTTCATTTGTCGGCAAAACATTTAGAATACTTTTGTCAAGATAGCTAAGCTATCATTGTCTTGATTATCACATATGTTAGTATTTGTACCCATTTGGACTTGACTGCTTATGAATTTAACATTAAGATATAAATTATTATCGAGAAAAAATAAAATTCGTTTAGAAATCTTGAGCTCTATATCTAAAGTTCACACTTGAATGTCAATAATTATTGAGCATGTGTTTATATGATATCAAATAAATTAACGTTATGAGCTAGAAAGATCGACTTTATATATACAAAAGTCGTGGACAAGAAATCCATATCACCTACTCGATATATTTAAGTATGAACCCTAAAAGTGTACTAATTTGAGAATGTTTTAGCTTTTACACTAATCAGCTTTACAAAAAAAAATAAATAAATAAAAAAGAAAAAGAGTCCCTTCAATCTCCTTAGAATCCGTAAAGAGAAACATCATGGAAAACCAAGAAAAGTCAAAGGATTATAAAAATCTTCCTCATTTTTTTTTATTTTTTTTCATTCGCAATTTTATTGTATCTATCTTACTCTAAATTTATCCATATCAAAATTTTTAAAAAATATTATATTTATCCACGTTACATTATAATATTACCTTATTAAATTCATTCAATTAAACGTTAATATATCCACACTACTTTTCTATATCCATCTATCTCGCTCGAAAATCTAAAAAAATAATAATAATACTTTGCTCATACCTAAACCTCCACTGTGTCTCCCTGCAACTCTGCCCCCAAAATTTGCCATTCTACTATGATATTCCTACACTAAACCCTTCATCTTAACACAAAAAATTCAATTTTTATTGAAAAATATTTTCACGAAGTTATGTAATGGAGATAGATTCGGGAAAACTTCCATTTGACCTCGACTTTCATCCCTTCAGCAATCTCGTTGCAGCTGGGTTAATCACAGCCAGCTCCTCCTATAAGTTCAATTCATAGTTCTGATCCTTTTTCGTTCTGAAAGTGTTAAGTGTGAATATAGTAAACTTTATTTTATGTTTTGTTAGGTATCGTTTTGCATCTGAAATCCGATCTCAACCTGAAAGGTGCAATTTAACACCTCATGTTTACAAACACATGTAGGCGTACATGTGAATTATGTTATTTTCTACACTTAGCTGGTTGATTTAGCTGTTAATTTTGATAATTAGGCTGTTGGAAGTGTCTGCTCATACCCAATCATGTAGAGAACTTCGGGGTAGAGTGGCAAACGGGTCAAGTAGTTTGTCGCCTTGGCTCATCAAAACTCGACTCATGGGCTAGATGAGCCGTGCATGAGCCTAATCAGTTCAGCTCACCCATTGGGCGAGCGGCTCGTGGGCTCGTGTAGTGGCTCGTAGCTTGCTACTAGGGGTGGGCATGGGTTGGGTTGGGTCGATTTTTTCCCCAACCCAAACCCGACCCAATATGATCGGTTTTATCTAAAGTTAACCCAACCCAACCCAATCAAGTTTGGGTTGGGTTTCGATCCAATTAAAGTTGGATTCGATTATATTTTTTTTAAATTTAGATAAATTTTTAAAGTTTGAAATTACTTGAAAATCTCTAATTTTTTTTTTTTTTTAAATACCTATGTAAGGAATTCTTTTTGAAAAATGATGTAAATAGGTTTAAAATTTATGAAGTATTTATTATTATTATTTTATATTTTTTACAATTTTTTGGGATTCATTCATTTCATCATCATCTTCTTAATTTTTACTTTATTATGAAATAACATTTCATTTGTAAATTATGTTTATAGGAATCAATCTATATAAAAAAAAATGGACATTTATAAATTATAAGTCATTTTCATATCTTTACTATTGTTTTAATTTAGTTTTTTTTTTCATCTTAGATATATATATATTTTAATTCATCGGGTTGGGTTTTAAATCATAACCCGAAATCCAACCCAACCCATTTGAACTTAAAGAACCAACCCAAATCGATCGGGTTGGTTTGGGTTGATCAGGTTGGGTACCCAGCCCTACTTGCCACTACAGTGATCGTTCGGTCACTGAACTTACAAAAGTGGCCGTTTTGGCCCTTTTTCCTTCCCTTTTTTTTTATTCTATAAATACCTCAACTCAATTCAAAGTTATTTCACGCACCAACAACAATTCTTACTATTTTCCACATTTTAGAATCTGCTACATTCTACGTTCAATTTCAATTATTCAATATCAATTATCACACTACAAATTTACATTCCAATACTTTCTTTCCATGCTCTTTATTTACTTACTTTACTATACAATTTGTTGGGTTTTGATACCCAATACATCTAGATGATGATTTAGAATAGTTGACGGATAATCTATCCACACCATGAACGATCTATACTTTTGGATGACCCAAGTTAGAGTTGGATTTATTATTTATGGATATGTGAATTTTGGCCCAATTGTTATTAAGTTTTGCCTTAGGTTTAAATAGCCCACTTGATGGTTTAAGCTTTAGTTTATTTTGGCCCATTTACTTTATTGTTGGCCCAATTAAGTGGCCTAATATTCAATCTATATATCCATCCCTGTAAGCCGTTTTTGTGTGGTGTGTATTTATTGTAGCAAGGGATGGGAAGAAAATGGAAAGGGAGGGCGGCCGGTTGGAAAGATGGAGAGGAGAGAATTGGGAGATATTTTTAGTATTGTTGCTTCTTCTTCTTCCTACTCTTGCTAGTACCACCACCATCCATTCTTTTTTGTGGGATTGAGAGAACTTAGAGCAACCAACATAGAGTTCGGTTTTGGGTCAAGCCTTGGTGATTTTGATGTTCGTTTGGTTGTTTTTTGAGCCCCAAAATCCAAGATTTCTCAAAAGTTTCCGCAACACAAATCACAATTCGATTCTCTACATAACATTTTATACACCAATTTATTACAATTTACGTTCGTATAATTATCAAATTTCTGAATATTAATTCGTCGTTTCATCTTCATTCAAGGAATCAAGTCTTATATTATCAATTTATTACAAATGGATTTACAATCATTTGTTGAGGTCTTGTTCAATATTGGAGGCGACTCACCTGTTATGTCACAAAGTCAATTTTACAATGAATTTGTCGATCTCGACTTTTTCAAAACAAGCATCTAGCTCGGTTTGTGATCTAGCTCGTGGGCAATAGCCCATTGTCACCCTTCAGCGAAGGGCGTGGTAAATATTTTATCTAAAGTATTGTTAATTTTGAGAGTCAATATTTTCATCAACTATTTTTATATATCTATCTCATACTATTTAAATAAATTTTCATAAAGTCAAAAATGTAATATAACTTAAAAAATAATGAAAATAGATAGATATATAAAAAGTGTGTTTATATTACCACCACAATTTTTATTTGATACACAATATTTTAATTGCAAATAAACTCTTCAATCTTTGCTCATTTTAGTAATTATTTTCTTAAATTTTTTTCATTGAATTCTTTTCTTCAACATTTCATTAATTAATACGTCTCGTTCTTGATGATGAAATATATAAAAATATTTTGTTTTCATACTGTGAAATAAGGAAAAAATATTTTTCGCACGTTTTATTTAAATATGATTAAAAAAGTTGTTTTATGCTATTTCAATGGAGTTTTGGACATAAAATTGTTATCAAATAAAAAATGTGTTAACTAATAAAAGGTTTAAGGATAAAGAATGACAAAAACAATTGTTATGGACATACATGGTATAATGACTAAAGATTAACAACCTTAACTGCAATTAAAAGGTGGTGCAAGAAACAAAAATTATGTTGTAAATATAATTATCCATATAAGAATAGTGGGTGAAAATAGCGGCTCTTTTATTTATTTTTATTCCTGCACCAATTTAACTGGGGATTAATATACTTTGCCAGAAAGAAAATGACCTTAAGGTTAATAGATATGTATGCGGCGGTAGATGATTAGATGAAATGTTGACTATATTTTTAATTGTTCAATAATAAGATTTCATGTGACATTATTTCAAAGATTATGTCAATACATCTGCACTGTAGCATAATTGTTTAACCATAGTAACCAATTTGACCATGCTAGCATCATAGCCCTCATGCCAATATTTTTAAAATTTTTTTTTAGTTCACATCCTTATCTATTATACATGCAAAACGAGAAGTTTGGGAGTCATATATAATTTTTTAAATTTTAATTAGATAGAAAATAATGATGGATGAATGGATGCTATTTGTGGATTTTATGAAATATATAAATAAAAATTAATTTAATCAACGATAGAACATTTATAGAGACTAGGCAAACATGATCGCAAATACGAAAATTCACCATAATTGAATAAAGTATCGTTTAAAATAGCAAATTCTTTAAAGAATTCTGATCTCACAACCTAAGCTGAGTTGACGTGTTATCGAAACAATTTTTAAAAAATTTCAAATTAACAATGCTAATTCAAATTGCTTTTTAAATTTTAATATTGACTGTCAACAATGAATTAAGGATTGATCAAGAAAATCTTGTGATGTTTGAAAAACTTAAATAAATCGTTATCCCTTCCAATCTTATGTCACAAATCATTTAGACGGCAAACTAGACTAAGAGATATTGTATATTTGAAAATATTCAGCATATGGCATGTTTGGCCACACTTATAGTACTTCATATTTATGTAAGATTTTGCACTTTAATAAATTTGGAATTATGCAACTCTTTTTATGCTCCTCTCAGGCCCAATAGCCTTTTTTTAAGGTATTTTTTTATGGAAAAATTACATCCCATCAGGGTTTTAAAGATCACTATTCTTAAATCAAGTAAGAAGTTTAATTAAGTACAAATCAGGTAATTAATATATAATAACAATATTATAAAAGTAAATAAACATATCCCCATCCTCCTACCTAATAAATCAGTTTTCATTCCATAGTTTACACTCGGGTGCCTCTCTTTGCAACCACTCCAATGACTCTCGATGTACACCCTACTCAGACGATCTGGTGCTCGATGATAGCGGCTGCCCACCAGTAGATATGTTATTTTCTTCTTCTCTCTCTCTTAATTTCTAAGTTTGATTTCTCCGATAGATATGGTGGCTTGTGTGGCCGATGGTTGCTTTGATAATTTTTGTACGGTTGTTATGGTGTGTGTGGTTGTTGTAATGGTGGTTTGTGGTTGATGTGGGTATGCTGGTGGTGGTTTTAGAATTGTCGGCTGGCAGCTGTGAAGGTGTGGTGGTGGTGAAGTGGTGGCACTGCTGGCGATGATGGTGAGTTGATGTTGGTGTGGCTGTAATGGTGGTGACTGTGGCAATGGCGATGGTGATGGTGACAGGGACTGCAGTGGAGTGGGAAGGAAGAGTGTGGTCTAGGGTGTTGTGAACATTGGTTAATTTGATTTTTTGGGTTTTGGATCTGGCGGGTGGAGGTGATGGTGATCTGAATCGTACTTTTGGAGGTGTCGATGGTGGTTTGACTGTGGAGGTGGCAGCTGCGATGGTGGTGGTGTAGTGAATCGATCTGCATTTTTGGGGGTTTTTTGAGTTTTGGATCTGATCAATTTGTATTTTGGGGTTTTTTTTTAAAATTTTTATTATTGGTATTTGGTGGCGATGGTCGATCTGGTAATGGTTTTTGTTGGAGGTACAGGTGGAGGTGTTGACGGTGATGGTGGTGGTGCGATGGTAGTGGTGTTGCGGTGCTGGCAATTGTGATCGCGAGTGGTGGTGGTAGTGAACCAATTATTTGGTTATATGTGACTAATTATTAAACGGTGACATTAAAAAATGATAACTTGTGACTGAAATATAATTTGTGACCAACTACTTAGGCATTTGTGCCAATCATTTGGCTGATTTGTGACTAAATATTATGTGTCTGTGACTAAAAAATAAATTGTGACCAATAAACTCTGATTTATATGATCCATAGATAAAATGTAACCTGCAAAATTTTTGATTTGTGACCACGAAATAATCCGTGATCAATTAGTTTGACGATATGTGACCAGTAAATAATTCTGTGACCTATAATTATGAATTTGTGACCATTAATAATGTAACTGTGACTTTATTACTTTTATTTAATAAATATTTTTAATTAATTAAATACATACCTGATTTTTGAATTTTCAAACTATTTACTTGATTTTTGAATTGAGGTAAACATTAGACCTAAAATGTGATTTTTTTTCCCTTTTTTTTTTATTTTTTTGGTAAAAAAATCAGTTTTTTATGTGTAAAATTTTTTTTCGGCATAGTAACTCGATTTGAAATTTTGTAGCCCGATCTTAGATCCAATCCTAGATCCGTCCCTGGTCGAAATAAAACGAGTGAAAGTCACATGCATTCTACAAAGATCACAATAATACAAGATACAAGAGTTATAATCTCACATTAATCATACACAAAATGATCATAATTAAAATAGTAAACTTAGCTAAAGGGTCATATTAAAACAGTAAACTTAGCTAAATTGTAATGCATTGATCATCTTCAAATACATGAACACGAGTAACAATGGAACGGGATATTGGAGTGACAACTTCACATTAATCACATAACATATCTTGCAATTTTCTTTGACACATTAGTCTATCTATAAGGGTTGAAAATAGTGTTGGTTGTTTAACTTTTAACAAAACTTCATGTTGGTCATTGAACTTTATTTTCTTTTGATTTCTGAATTTCATATCTACTATTTTCATGTGTATGATATCCATCGATATGAGACCACGGCAACTTTACAAAGTATAGAATATCGAAAGTCTTGACATTATACTACTATCTAGGTTACTACCAACTTCGTGCAATGTGATGTCTAGTTTAGGTAACAATCAAACATGAAATTTTAATGATTAGGCACATGAACATACATTAAATCATAGTTGTACAATATGTAACTCCACTTCACCTTACTGGTGTGATGTTTTCATTTGTTGGCAAAGCATTTAGAATACTTATGTTAAAATAGCTAAGCTATTGTTGTCTTGATTATCATATATGGTAGTATTTGTATCTATTCGGGCTTGTCGGTTCATGAATTTGACATTGTGATATAAATTAATATCGAGAAAAAATAATATTTGACAAAAATCGTTAGGGTGTTGAGCTCTATATCAAATGTTCACACTTGAATGTCAATAATTATTGAGCTCGTGTTTATATATGATTAAGTAAATTAACATCATGAGCTAGAAAGATCGACTTAATAATATATACAAAAGTCATGGACAAGAAATTCATCACCTACTCTATAGTGTACTAATTTGAGAAAAAAAATAAAAAATAAAAAAAGGCCCTCTAATCTCCCTATGGATTTATGAAGATCATTAATCCCCACACAATCTCTACAGAAAAACTTTATGGAAGACCAGGAAAATGCTAAAGGATTATATAAATCTTTTTTTTTCTTTTTTTTCTTTTTCTTTTTTTTTTTCTTGCACCAATTTAACCATAGTAACCAATTTGACCATGGTAACATCATAGCCCACGTGTCAATACTTTTCTAGTTCGCATCCTTATCTACTATACATGCAAAACAATATGTTCGGGAGATGTATATATTTAATTTAAATTATTATAAGTAGATAGAAAATAACGATGAATGAATACATACTATTTGTGGATTCAACGAAATGTAGAAATAAAAAATGATTTAATCGATTCTATATCGTTTATAAACATTAACCAAACATGAGCACTATAAAAAAATCCACAAGAATAATATAAAGTGTCTTTTTTAAAAAAGTGACTTCTTCGAAGAATTATGACCTCACAACTTAAACTAAGTTGAAGTGTTATCTCATCAATATCTTAATAAATTTCAAATTAACAATGTTAATTCAAAATGCTTTGTGAATTTCAATATTAACCATCAACAATGAATTAGGGATTGATCAAGACAGTCTTGTGATATTTGAAAAACCTAAATAACTGCTTATCCTTTTCAATCTCATGTCACAAATCATTTAGATGGCAAAACAGACTTAAGATATATTGTTTGCTTGGAAAATATTCAGCTTATGGCACGTTTGGCCACACTCAGTACTTCATATTTATGTAAGATTTTGCATTTTAATATATTTGGAAATGCAACTCTTTTTATACACGACACCATCATATGATATATATATGCGTTGAAATAAAATAAGCGAAAGTCGCATACATTCCACAAAGGTCACAATAATACGGGATACAAGAGTTATAATCCCACATTAATCATACACGAAATGGTCGTAATTAAAATAGTAAAATTACTTTCACATTAATTGTCAGGGATCGATCATCTTCAACTACATGAACACGAGTAACAATATTTGGGGATATTGGAGTCACAACTTGACGTTAATCACACAACATATTATGTAATATTATATCTATACCAATATGAATCAAAGAAAATTTACTTCTCACTATTCAACACACTGCTGCACCTTTTGATCAAAATCTATAAGAAATGTCACTCGTCAAAATGATCTTTGAAAGCTAGCCTCAATCTACATCACTAGTCACAATTCTCTCTAAAATCACGATGAGAATGTAAATTTTTTCAATGAAAATGGTTTAAAATAACGAAAGACATAGTAAGAATTGTTTGTGTCTATAATAGGAACAATGAATCTTTTTCTCTCAAAATACCCCTGAAGTAGGTAAGATTATCCCGAACTTGTGAAATCGTAAAATAAATATTTAAACATATATTTGAATTGAATAATTTTAAGAATAAAATACCTGATTTGTCAAGAATTTTTATGCATGACCTGATTTTTGAAAAGTGAACCTGAAGGATATGGTTCAACCTAATTTTCTCTTTTTATAGTGATATTTAAGGCCATTTCATTTTATTTACTTTTCAATTTTCATTAATTTCGATATCAATTCCATAAATGAAGGTATCAAAATGATAATTAATCTTCTGTGAAGCTTCTACATTTGAGTCATCCGCATCTCTTCTTTCATCTCGTGTTTCATAAATTACAAAATTACATGATATTGCATATTGTTACCAGATATTTTCATTAAATATCATGTCCAATTTTTTAAAATTGTTTCATTATAGGTATTGCTACGTATGGTTGTTTATGGAAAAATATTCGATGATGCAAATATTTTTAATCACCGTGCTATCTTTTTTTGAAAACCTTTTATTTTATTTTGTTACCACTATTTGGTAATGCATGTTGCAATTTTCATCAATTGATAATGAGATTTAGAGTTTTATTTTTTAACATTTGAAATTGAGAGAATTTTTTGAGATTGTATTAAGTGGAAGGAAACCTTCCATATTAATATATATCTTAAAATTCAAATTATTTTTCAAATTATTATCAAAGACAATTTTTTGGGTCAACTAGGAGCGGATGAAATCCGTCCATTTGTCATTCGGCTGCAACTTAATGAAATAGGTTGAGATTATGTTTGACACAAATAAAGGGCTGTTTTGGAACGATTTTTTCTCCCAAAAAATTAATTTTTTGATCGTTATTTCACTATTTTAGCCGTCATATTTGACTTCTTCTCTCACATGTGGATCCTACTTTTCTCCTAACGATCAAAAAATTAATTCTCAAAATCACTTCCAAACATGCTCTAAAAGATTTAAGTATAAATTACAATAAAATGTAAGATTTCAGACCGTAGTTACAATTTTTCTATAAGATACTATAATTATATATTATAGAAAAAATACATATATGATTAGACAGGTTGAAAATGTCGTCGATAGTTACATTGAATGGGGCCCACGCCTAGATATCTCGATTTTTTGTCTGATTTTGTTTGATAAAATATCAGGTACATGCACATGTGGGGAAGGCACTGCCCACTTTAATTTCTTGGTTATCACCCAATTGCACAGTAAGAAGACAAAAATAGTTGGCAGTTGGTCTTCTGTGCTCCTATTATTCAGTCCAACCAGCTTGATATCAATACCTCAAACTTTGAAGGATGCATCACTCTTGTATCACTTATAGATACAGCTATAACACGATTATTTCCTAATAATTTTTGTACCTCACAAGTCACCGTAATTGCTTGACCAACGCCCAACGGTATCTCGACCTTCAAATACCAAAGCGTTATAAATTTGGGTCATTGGCCCATCGGAAGTTTATCTAAGTGTAGTGATTGGCGTATTTTTTTTTTTTTGAAAAGGGAGTGTGTTTTGAGTTATTTTTTGGCTTAGAGTTTTGTCTTTTAGAACATTTCCTTTGATCAAGACCGTCCTGAGCTTGTAGGCGACCAGACTCTTAAACTGTCTAATCCAACCAACTTAACATCACGACGTCAAATGTTAAGGAGGCGTAACTCCTCCACTTGTGTTTTATGTTATTTCCTTCGAGCATCAGGCCACAAAACCCATACCAACCAAGGATCAATCCAATATTAGTTTAACGAAATTGTAAATATATCTGATGTAAATTTGTTTAATACCGAATCAATACAATATTCATCTACAAAATTCTATTCACAGTGCTTAGATATCATGTTCTCCAAATGTCCTGTTAAGTCACATGCTTATTGGATTCAAATATCATTTCAGGATCAAATATTGCTGGTGTCAATTATAGAATAGGATAAATTTGGGTTGGGCTTCTCACTCTTTCAAAAGTGAGATTTTGGGCCTCCAGCCTATTTAAATCTATGAATTTGGGTCTTCTCATGACTCGTGATGAAAATTATCAATTTAGACATAAAATAACACACGACTTTAAGTTGAATTGGAGATAAATGTTAAGTGGTTTAATGATTTTGCTGTCTAATTGGTGAGTCAAGTGAAAGCTATGTGCAATTTTAACGTCTATATTGATGATTTCAATCACATGGGGACACAAATTCATAGATTTAAATAGATTAGCAACACAAAACCTTCTCGAAGGTTGAGGACCTATAGTGAGATTATGCGAAAGATTAGGGAGTTCAGACCTAATTTACCCATAAATATTTAATGAAAAAAAATCTCCCCAGCTCTAGCAATTTCCATTTGGTAGATAGAATCTCCGTGAATTTGACAGTATAATTAAAACAAAATACAAGGACCAATTGGAGTGCAAAGATACAGAAGATTGTTCTTCCAGATAATTTCCTTAACAATGTGACTGCATGATGGTGTACTAATAAATAGCAGCAGAGCCCTGCAAGTTCAGCTAAGCTAAAAAAAGCTCTCATTCTCATCTTCCAATGGAATCATATAGCAAAAACATTATGCCTTGTGCTGCATGCAAGCTCCTCCGCAGGAGGTGCACCAAAGATTGCATCTTCTTGCCCTACTTTCCGCCATCTGAACCTCAGAAATTTGCAGCTGTTCATCGAGTCTTTGGTGCCAGCAACATCAGTAAAATGTTACAAGTAAATAATCTTTAGTCTTAATCTCATTCTTCATTACTACATGCACCATTCCAATATGTCACACACTACAGACACCTTCAAAGTTGCATGTGTTGAAGGACTAAATTTGAATAGATAAACGAGTTCCGTGCGTAATAGCTTAAGCTTTTAGATGAGGTAATTCAATAGTCTCCAAGGAGTGAAATGTCATCATACTAATTTATCAATGGACTCGAATATGATAGGTTTTATCATCATTATGCTGGTGCTCTGTATATGGTGATAATATAGTACATGTCGATTATCCATCAAATGGTATTGGATACAACAATGTTCAGTCTCTT
Source organism: Olea europaea var. sylvestris (assembly GCF_002742605.1). NCBI lineage: Eukaryota > Viridiplantae > Streptophyta > Magnoliopsida > Lamiales > Oleaceae > Olea > Olea europaea. The sequence goes on along the minus strand of NC_036256.1, from coordinate 13,782,986 downwards.
TCATACTATGGTGATGCTGCATTTATAGACAAGAAACTGGAACAGCAGTTTTACTCTGGGGAATGATAGCATACCTGAAGTTTTTCTCATCTGACATGTTTTGTTTCAGCAGGAGATTCCAGTACATGATCGAGGAGACGCTGCGATGAGCTTGGTATACGAGGCCACAACAAGGCTCAAGGAGCCGGTTTATGGCTGTGCTGGCTTCATTTCATCCCTCCAGATGCAGATTCTCCAACTGCAATCCGAGTTAAATGAAGCTCTAGCAGAAACAGTGACACTCAAAACTCAACTGGCAAATGCTTTATCCATAATAATCTCTTCTCAAGAAGGTTATCAATTGAACCATATTACAGAGAAGAACAACTACAATTTGATTGACTACCAGCAACTGAGGGAATGTAATATAAATGAAAATGCCTCTTGTACGAGGCTGCTAGATTTACCCGTTACAGATTCTGACTTAGAGCACATGTAGATTTCTAAAACAGGCTGCAGTGTAAGAGATGAAAAACATTGTCACCACCACTACGTCAAAAGCCCGATATCCCAGGTTGAGATGTCTGTAAGGAATTATTTTCTTTTTATAGTCCAAATGATGATTCTGTATTTCCTTTTTCAATTGTAGGGAGCCTACCATGGTCCCCATTCCTGCATCCCCATTAAAAAGACATCTGATTTCCGTAAGTTGAATCACCTCTTCTAAAAATCTGAACTATCAGAGGAAAAATAATGTATTATTTAAATTATATCTTGAAGAAACCCCCCTCATGTGCATCCCGAACTCATTTTTCGATCAATACATGGTACGTACACAATTTTCATAAATAGATAGTAGCAAAATTTGAATTGTGAACCTTCATATGCTCTGGTACCATGTTGAATCATAAAATCTAAGAGAGAAAAATAAACTTAATTATTTAAAATGCATCTTTAACACATCGTCCTCAAGTTAATAATGACCATCCTTGCATGTATAACCATGATCAACTAAGTAAACAAACTCATGTCGGGGTAATTCTAACATTTCAAGAACACATTTCCATATTAACAGCAACTTATTCATATCTAACAAGACTCTCCAAAAGGAAGGGAATTCAGGAGACTAAGAGCGACATTTTTTTTGTTTGTCATCTTGCTAGAGTAAGAAATAAATCCAGAACAATATATGCAACCAGCCATCATCATAACTCTTGTATCGTATTGATTTATTTGAACTCCTAATAAGTTCAAATATGCAAGGACAAATTATTTTTAAAAATGCACCTGCTTAGACAATTTTGCAACATAATTAGCACTTTACAGATAAGAAAACAAAAATTATGAATCTAATTCATGTGAAATCTGTATCTGGATACAAAATAATATGTCAGTTGATAGTTAGAACCTTAACAAAATGAATTGTCACTTGTCAGCATTAATCCTTTCCATGTTATCTAGAAAAAAGACTTTAAAAGACCGGTGTCCAATTTCAAGATCTTGCTCAGGAAGCCAGCAAGAAATATACAAGTCCCCCTCAAAGAAAATGGGAGCTTTTGGTTGACTCCAAAACTAAATATATTTTAAAATGTAAGATTGAAGAAGCTGTAGCAACTACATGGTTTCAATGGCCAGGTAAAAGATCCTCTGGTTCTTCTACTATGCCCATCTGCTTTTTGAGAGAGACACATGTGTGCACAGGTAATTTGCATTTCTTCTGTAATTCCACAAACTTGTGAACGTCAAAATTATGCTTCTTGATTAGCTTCCTCTGCCTTGAGAGAAAGAGTCTCTTCAGCAGGTCTTGGTAAGTCGGGTCCCTTGAAGTGATCAGGAAGTAAGCATAGCCTATGACTATCCCAGTTGTGGTGGAGAAAAATGCAATTGGCTCCATAACATCCCAAGAAAATTCCCAGAATGTTAGACGAAAGAAAAGCCCGACTTGGAACACGGCAAGCCCTAACCCGGACCACAAAATACGACGTACCTGCTTATGTGCTAGAACATCAATTTCCTCTTTCTTCTCTTGCAACTTCTTCAGTTCATACTTACTCGGGTCATCTTCAGGTAAAAGTGCGAGAGGCACTGCCTTTCTAACAAGGTCAACCACCTGAAATAGAAAACCACAAAAACAGATGAAGCCACATATATCAACCATGAGAGGGAAATTTATTGATAGCTTCACAGGGAAAAATATCTATATGCTGAAGTGCCTCTTGATTGCACTTAATATAGAATTCAATTCATCTCAAGGTCATCACAGGAGCTGAGAAAATTCAAGGGTTCAGGTTTGTGTTTGGCAACTACCTGGAAACTAATTAGAACCTTTAAATCGAACTAAATTCAGAAAATCATTGACATCTTTGTTCACGGAGCATGACAATAGACCATCAGCTTCATTCAGACTTTATTTTTTTAATTCCTCTTTCGGTGCCAAATAGGACACTTGCTTATTGAAAATGGAAAAAATAAACAAGAAAAGTCCAACTAAATTCTTTAATTTAAAAACAAGCAAACTTTCATAATTGATCCTGCAAGAATTCAATAAGATGATAATTCATTCAAATCACGAGTTAATACCTCCGACAACACTCATATCAGAGCTTTTGCAACTGAAAGCTTGATTTAGCCTATTGGTATGACAAAAATTAGCATCACTAATAACAGGTGCAGATTTTTAATTTTAGTTCATAAAGGCTTTTAAAATGAAAACATTACCTAATAGCCACTGAACAGAATCGAGCCCAAAGATTCCTAGATGTTAATAACAAACTACCCATTGGGGGGTGGGGGGGGGGGGGGGGGGGGGGGAGGATTGATGGAAGATAGGGAGATATAAAAGGAAAACATGGAAACAAAAGACAGCTATTTGCAGTTTTGTATGGCAAGTCAGTAATCTAATTTTTTCTGCCCTTTTATGATCCATCAATCATCTCATTATAATGGTTTTGATAACTTTTGCCTTTGGATTTGGAGCAAGAATTAATCTTTATTTTTCCTAAGCCCCACCATCAACACAAATATAAAGCGAAAATCATGCATACCCCACAAATCTATTCTGGTATATCAGACCCTTTATAAACTGATCTGCGACCATTCTTGATTCTCTCATACACAAAAAAAGAATAGGGGATACATAAACTTATAGATACAGATAAAAATGGTAAAAATTATATAACCTTATCAGGGTGCAGGTAGACTTTGTCGCGGAAGAGTAAAATAACGCCGGCCTCATCAAGAACTCGAGCGAAGGCGGCGGCCTCATCGGCCGACTTGGCTATACCAAAGCTCTCACAGGCTTTTAAAAGCTCAGAGTATAAAATCATTTCCTTATTATTCATCCCCAGCTTCTCCTTCAATGCCTCCACATTCACCAGCCTCATCAGCCTCTTTGCTTCAGCATACGTCATCGTATTTCCATTTCCATTACAATTATCACCATTCTCTCTTCCGTCGCCCACGGTGGAACTATAGAAACAAAATGACGGACCCATCAGTCTAGTGGATCCAACAAAGCGAAATCCACCCATCTTCGCGCAACCTGCTGGCACCATGCCATGTTTGAACAAATTAAAATAAGTCCTCCACATTTTTCCAAAATTCTTTTTTCTTTAAGAATAGTAAAAGTGCGTGTTTTTCCGTAACTAAATTATAGCATGGGCCATGGATGATTTTTTAGAATATCAATTGAGATCTCAAAGAAATTAGGAAACAAAGGAAGAAGATATGATAAAACTGAAAAGCAAATACTGAAATAGTGTGGATTCGAGAATAACGGTCTGTTTGGATTACAATTGGTCCCTTTAATGCAGTGTGCCTGCACTTGCGCTTGGTGGGGATAAAGTGGGGAGTTGCATGAAGGGGACACGGTATTGTCGGTTTGTTGCGCTCTTCTTTGACCGTGTGCTGTCCGCGGGATGGTATTTTATGGTAACTTTAACAAACATTATTTAGAGAAAATAAAGTTTTAAATAGTGATTTTTAGTAGAATGTGTAATTAAAAATAGAAAATTTTTGGATTTAAATGTAAAATATTTTATTTTATAAATATGTGGATAAAAATGAGTATGTAAAAAAAAAAAATTGAATTGTTAAACATGGACTAAGAGGTACACTAGTTTAGAAATTAAAATCATGATTAAATCCCTAATTCTCATGAATAAATCCATAATTCATTGTTCGATACATTATGCATCACGATTTTATTGAATCATGAATTAGGGATTCGTTGAACTTGGACAATTTATATACATTATTCTCTCGTTCTGTAAAGATAGCTTTACTTTATTTTTCATTTTTTCCTTTTTCATTGTCTCAAATTTGAGGTCACATTCATTGTTAACTGTATAGTTCTTTTTTTTAGTTTTCTAATATGTTTTTATTTAAAGTGTCTTGTTGTTAATAAATATGAACTACTTTTATTCAAATCATTATTTAGTCCCTATTTAGACTCCATTTTAATTTCAATATATTTTTTTCTTTCTTATTTTGAACTATACATTTTTTAATAACATAATATTATACGTTAAGTCAATTTTTTTTTCTTATTTTCAACAACACATTCTCCAAAAATAATACTATTCCAAAATACATTTTCCCCACTTCATTAAAATGGAGCTCAAACAAAGGCTTAATGTAGGACGTATTAGAAAAAATGTAAGTAAATTTTACATTTTCTAATATATTAACTATTAAGTGATTAATGATATATAACACTATTGGTGCTACAATACCAATTTATATAGTGTAATGTGATATACTTCAAAAAATGTGAAATTAAGTTACTCATTTAATTGTATTTATCATTTACCGCTACATTTATTGGTGTTTTAACACTCATATTAATTATAATATCATAATTTATGTGAAAGGAGAGCAAGTCTATCTCTATCTAATGGAAGTGTTTTGCGCGGATAGTCGCTAACAATTAAAAAGGGATCAGACGATTGTGTAAGGAACAAACCTCTTGAGACAAAATCCCAAAAAATGGTGTTTTATTGGCGAAGACTTTACAATTAGAACTTAAACAGAATGCCTCTAAGGGGCGCAAGCACACGAGTACTGAAAAGAAATGTTTAAGTCTAAACTAAGAAATTGAAATTACATATTCTCTATTTGAGAGTGTTTGATTCAAGGTCCTTTTGCTCTATGTCTTTTCTTCCTTTTATATTCCCTTGATGATCTCTTCGTGATCAACCGTTTAGAAACTGTTTAATTGCTTTATAACTGCTCACTTCTTCATGGTGGCCAACTTATCGTGGAACTGCCGTCTCTAACTGCTGTCACTACTCTTTGTCGTTCAACCGTCTTCAACTGAACATCCTTGAATCGTGGAACGTGATAAAATTACTTAATAATTGCTTCGATAACTGCACTTTTGAATAACCATAACATCTTATGTTTGCTAAGATCCTGGGCGATTCAAAAGTTTGGGCGAGAACAGGGTCATAACCCTGGGCGACTGCAAGGCACTTCATCCGCTCAGATCTTGGGTATTTTGCAAGTTTGGGTGATGGTGTTACCGTATTCGTGGGCTTCCACTACATTCATTAGTAATCCTATTTTGGCCTTTATCTTGAATTGCCTAGTTGGGCTTCATTCTTTGAGCTATTCGATTTGGGCTGCACTTTTAGCGTGTCAACAATTACCCCCCAATATGGCAGAATTAATACCAATTATTAATTTTTGTCATATTCATTTTGTGTTTCCCAGCAACATTTGAAGTTCTCAAAAATTTCAATCATTATTTTCTTCCATAACCTGAAAAGGTGCGACATTGCAAACCCTTATAACCCCCAAATACATGTCATTTTATCGCACCACTAAATCACGCCTCATTGTTTCGCGCTTCTCTCTCGCAATATTACTGTTCATCTTCTTGCTTATCTGCTACGTTTCTCAAGCAAACTTCAACAAAACTTTATTTCGTTCCCAATGGCTTCTTCACAATCCCAATCTGGTGACTCTTTCAGTTTCGAAGACTTCCAGAAAATCCTCACTCGGCCGTATATAACTCCGAACTTCCTTGCACCAGCCAATACCGAACTTAATGAGTTCTATCTAGGTCCTTCATTCAACAACGCCGAGACCGTTGAACAAGTGGCGGTGGGCCAGTTGTTCCCTTGTACTCAAGGCCCTCCATTTCTAAACTCTTTGCCGCTAAGGTTGCTTCGCGAAAGAGGTATTCGCACTTGGCCTAAATCTGATATTGTTTTCCGTAGATGGCATGCTCGCCTTGTGGGCCATGGTCCTACCAAGGCAATTTTTGATAGTGCTAGGATTTCTGATTTGATAGAAATCTCTTTTCAACCCCCTACTTTTGATCCAGCGTTTTTCTCTATTGCTTTAAGTTTTTGGTCCTCTGAGTATAATACTTTTGTTTTCCCTCTTGGTGCCATGTCCATTACTTTAAGGGATGTTGGGGCCTCAGTAAATCTGCCACCTTTGGACGATACCATTTCCCTAGGATTTTGATTTCTGGTGTCGCCCCAAAATTTGACAGAAAACTCACCGAGTCCTATTCAAGCCTGCAAAGCTGTTATAATCACTCGAGCACTGAGTCTTCCCATGCTGAGCGTGTGACCTTTCTTCAGATTTGGCTTTGTAAATATATTCTGTGTGTGCCAAGCATGAAGCCTTCTATGAGCTATTTACCCATAGCGCACGAATTGACGCGTGGTAGGCCTTTGAATTTGTGTTCTTTCTTTTTGGTTGTCCTCTATAGAGGCATGACTTCTCTCCAATTCCAATTGAAGAATGGTGTATCTCCCACTGGCAGTGGGCTTCTTTGGTTCACTCAAATGTAGTTGAGAGCCTATTTTCCATCACTTGGTGCTCTATCCTTTTTCCTTCATTCTGCTAGCTGCTATGGGCTAGCTATTGACCCACTGAGCCCTGTAAATATGTCCAGAAGGGACATCTTTTCATTCTTTTATACTTTGAATTCAATTCCTTTTTTCTTTCCTTTTCCTCCCTTTTTAACTCTAGATTATGTGCAACCCCCACACCCTGGACAGTGCGAGCACCTCTCTGCTCGTTTGGGTTCAATTTTTGACCGGGAGGGAGTTGTTCCATGATATTTTGACTGGAACCAATGCCAAAGCTGGGGTTGAAATATATGCTCCCCAATTTTTTGCTCGTCAACTTGATTTTGGCCAAACTTGGCATGTTCCCCCTTGTTATTCAAGAAATTTGATAGATCGCTTCCACACCATTAATAAGGCAGAGGCAGAAGTTATAGATGCTCGCAATATTCTTTTGACGAACCTTCAATCCTAGCCATGCTATCCATCCTCCTTTTGAACAACTCTAACCATCAGTGAAGCGCAGATTGTTTGCAACTGATACCAATCGTGCTTTCCATTCACTGAATCAGCCAGACATTTCTTCCACTTCTCCTGTTTTGATCACCCTTGTGTCCATTAGGAGTCATTCCTCTTCTGCTCGTACTAAACAGTCTGTTTGTCCATCTACTTCTCTTCCTACCAAGCCCACTGCAGCTAAAAGTGCCCCAAGCCGCAAACGGCCAGCCTCAACATCTCCCATTTTGGAGGATGATGATGATGATGACACTATTCTCATCGTTAGGAAAAAGGTAATTAAATTAGTTTACTCACAAACATACCTTTCTATACTTGAAACTTTTCTATGTGCTGATGGTTTATTCGGATTTCTCAGAAAAGTTCAGCCTCTCCTTTGAAGGCTTTGGTGTTGGCAGCTCCTGCTCCATCCTCCTCTGCTGAGGCTGCTTCATCCAAACCAGCTGATGAAGGGACTACGCTTAAAGAGAAACCTTCAGTCTCGAAATCCTCATCACAACCAATGGATGAGCCACCTTCTTCCCAGGGCGTCAACCCCCCCAACGTCGAACCAGAAGGTATTACATTTTTGATGTTTTACCTTTGCTTGTGCTATTGGTTTTTGATTGGTTGCTTTTTGAGTTCTGCAGATGCTTCCATGGGTTTGCCCGTTGTGGTAAAGTCTTCTCGCCTAGACAAGGGGAAGTCCTCACAAGTGGTGGAACCATAGGTGGTAAACTTGGCTTGGGATATGCCACCTTCCAAGATTGCTGATGAGGTAATCTTTTCTTCACTTTTACTTTCACTTTGTTTATTGTAGTGAAAACCTTCAATGTTGGCAATTGTCTTTACAGGATGCTGATAAGATTGTGTGTTCCATCCAGGACTTGTTTACTTCCTGGGGACAAGTCAAGACGTCTCGCCCTGCTTCAACCAGTCGTCCTTCTGCTTCTTCAGAGGAAGATATGAAGTTTTTCAAGCAGTCGATATTTGAGTATGTGTCCTTTATAAATATGGACATCGGTCAGGCTAGTGCTGCCAAACATAAGGATAAGCTTGAACATTTGAGTGTGAAGTTGGCGTAAGCACTGACACTTCCGTCGCTCAATCTTTCTGCTGATTTTAAAGCGACGTTGAAAGTTGTCCATTCCGAGATTCTCTCCTTACTGGCCAAAAATGTTGAACTGAAGGCCAAAAGTACTCAATATCTTCGCGCTGTATCTGAAAGAGAGTCTTTGCTTCTAGAGATCAACAAAGCTGATGACGAATTGAAAGAAATCTCTTCCGAAGTTATGATTGAAGACTCTTTGATGACCAGTTTGGCTGCACAGATGAAGGAGCTTCAAGCAAGAATGGACGACTGCAAGGCGAGAATGCCTGCTAAAAAATATAATGCCTCCCAAGGAATTGAGCGAACCAAGTCTTTGGTCGAGCAGTACAAGAAGCTGAAGGTTGATGATGATTTTGTGGCTGAATTGAATGTCACTTCTTCTCAGCAGAGCGAGGATTGGGGGAGACTTAGGGAAAGAATTCGTTCAGTCTAGGGTGAATTGTAATTAAGACATCTAATGCGTTAACTTTTCTTTTTGTAACTTCGTATTAACTTTCCCCTTGTAACCTCGTACTGATATCCATTGGTAATTCTGAACATACCAACAACCATTATCATTAATGAACGATTAATTTGTCTTCTTGTGTATTTATTGACGTTGTCTTTAATCATCAACCCCAAGCATTTAATTGCTTTATGCTAAGATTCACGCACATTTTCTCTTGGTATTTCTGTCTCTTTTCCCAAGACTTCGGGCCATTTGATTCCGTTACTAGGCACGAATGTGGCTGTTCATATTCTGTCTCTTCACTTTCACGCCCCTATAAATGCACTTATATTCCACACTTGTCATTTTCATTTCCATTCTCTTCTTCAAAACCAATTTGCTGCCATTGTTTGGCATTTTGACAATTGATCCAAAACCTTCGTTTTCCATGAAAGTGGATCATTTGATCCGCCTATTTTGCCATCTTTTTTGATGTCACCTTTGGTACGGGAGATATAGGAAATATTCTTTGGCTAGCAAAGTTCTTCTCATCATCTCCATGTTCCTTACAAGGAGTTCAATGATGGAAAATAATTTTTGAGGATGCCTGCAAGTCACCTTGCTTGCTGAGAGTGCTTCTTAGCCTCCTTGCCCGTTATTGCAGCGATGCATTTAAGAAGGCGATGTGAGAGTGCTTCTTTTTCCCTTCTGCTTGCTGAGAGTGCTTTTAGGCCTCTCTGCTTGCCTTTGCAGCAGTGCGATCAGGATGACAATCAAGGCCAGTTCACCCTCTTACTCGGCGATCGATCGAGAGATTAGTTTGCTCTTAATTATAGCTTATAAAGTATTTAGTATTTTGTATTTTGCAACTTTGTAATGAACGTTTGATAATAAAGGAATTTATTTGAACGTATTTCGCTCTGGCCCTTTTTTATCTACGATTGTTCAACGCAATTTGATTACACTTTTATTTGTTCACTTTCCCATAAGGAAGGAACATATATTTTTTAAATATTTGTCATTAATGAACCTCATGTGTTTGGTGCTGTCTAAATCTTCCAAATGATAGGCTCCATTAGGCAACACATTATTTACTTTATATGGTCCTTCCCAATTGGGCGACCACTTGCCATACTTTGGATCTTTGCTATCCAGAGGGAGTATTGTTTTCCAAACCAATTCGCCCAGACTGAACGACTTGGCTATAACTTTTTTATTATAAAATTTAGCCATTCTTCGTTTTTGAACTTGCAATCTACCTAGGACGTCCAACTTTAATTCGTCCAACTCCAATAAGTTTTGAACTAGTGATTCGGTATACTCATCACCACTTAACTTATGTTGCAAACACACTCTGATCGATTGCACGTTGATTTCCATAGGCAAAAAGGCCTCCTGTCCATAAGTAAGTTGGAAAGGAGTAATTTTGGTACTTGACCGAGGCAACGTTCTATAAGCCCATAAGGCCTTGTTTAGACATTCGTGCCAATTTCTGGCATTTTCATCTATAATTTCCCTTATGATATTTTTTAGAATCTTATTAGAAGATTATGCTTATCTGTTGGATTGAGCGTAATATGGTGTGGAGTTCACTAATTTAACTCCAAACTCGCTCAAGAATTTATTCACTTGATCCCCATTTAAAGATGTTCCCTGATCTACCATCAAAGTTTGTGGAATTTCAAATTTATAAATAATGTGATCACGGATAAATTCTATGACATTCTTTTGGGTGATCTCCTTTAAAGGTATCGCTTCTACTCACTTAGTGAAATAATTAGTTGCAACTATAACAAAGGTATGTTGCTTGGACGATGGGGGATAAATCTTCCCTATCAAGTCTATCGCCCAACCCTTAAACGGCCAAGGTTTGATAATAGGTGTCATCTCTCGTGCTGGCGCCCTTTTTATTGGACCATGCTTTTGGCAGCTAAACAACTCTTTGCATACTGAACTCGTGATTCTCCCATCTATGGCCAAAAATATCTATTCCTAATAATTAACCATCTCATCCTTTGGCCAGTTTGATGAGCTCCACATATCCCTTCGTGCACTTCAACCATGATCGTCCTGGCTTCTTGAAACTTATACATTTTAGCAATATACCATCAAAGCGTTTCTTAAATAACTCTTCATCTATCAGTGTATAGTTTAACAAATGCAACTTTATTTTTTTACTATTTCCTATATTAGGTTCTTTAAGGAACCTTTTAATCTCTACCCTCCAATCTATTGCATCTCCATCTTGTATGCAATGAATTTTAATCGTTCTTGCCCTTCTTTGGACCACCGACAATATTGTTCTATACTCATAAGTAAACTTCCAATTTAAAACCTTTGAGTACCCTAAGGCCATCTGGGCCAATTCGTTTGCTACGTCATTATATATCCTATTAACACATTGAAACTCTATTTGGTCGAATTCTTCCAACAACTATTGGGCGATTTCATATTGACTTATAATGGAATCACTTTGGCATTTAAAATCACCAATCAATTAGTGAATTACCAATTGAGAATCGCCTCTAACGATCACATTATTTACCCCCATATCTATCATTAATTCTAGGCCCACGATTAAGGTTTCGTATTCGGCCTGATTGTTGGTGCACATCCTATCCAAAGTAAATGCGAATTTGTAACAAATCCCTAAAAGATTTATCAATACTACTCATACTCTTGCACCTTTAGAAGTTTTTGATCCATCGAAATATAAAACCCAAGGTTTGAATTCGAATGAATTGATCTCTAACTCAATTTCCTCAGGCATATTAAGGCATGAATGATCGGCCAGAAAGTTAGCCAAAGCCTGATTTTTGACTGCCTTTTGGGGGTATGTATTGTATTTCGAATTCTAATAAAGCTAATGTCCAAAGGCCTACCATTTGGTGCAAAATAGGGTGAGAGAACATATACTTAACCAAATTTACTTTAGAAATTAAATGAACGGTTATGGGCCGTAAATAAGCCCTTAATTTTGTACATGTAAAATACAATGCAAGACATAATTTTTCAATGGCAGAATAATTATATTTACATTTTGTTAACTGTCTACTCAAGTAGTAAATCGCCCTTTCTTCACCCAATTGGTCTTCCTGTGCGACCATTCCAGTTATTGATTCTTTTTCAGCCGATACATACACTTTCATTGGCCGTCCTTGGATTGGTGACACCAACACTGGTGGATTTGATAAATATGTCTTTAAGCTTTCAAAAGCCTTTTGATGCTCTTCTTTCCAGACGAATTCATCCTAATTTTTCAAATTTAAAGTGGCGAAAAAGCTTTAGTTCGCCCTACACAGTTAGAAATAAAGCGTCTTAAAAAGTTTACTTGGCCTAGAAACCTTTGCAATTCTTTTTTGTTGTTAGGTGGTTTGGCTTCTAGAATGACCTTCACTTTATTTTTATCAAGAAAATTCCCTGCATTAACACCAAATGCACATTTCAAGATATTCAACTTTAGTTTATATTGCTTCATTCGCTCAAATGAACATCTTAATTGTTTAAAATGGTCATCTTCTTTAATGGATTTGACCACTATATCATCTACATACACTTCAACAAACTTGTCTATCATATCATGAAAAATCAAATTCATTGCCCTTTGATAAATTGCTCCTGCATTTTTCAGGCCGAAATGCATAACTACCCATTCAAAACATCCTAGAGACCCAGGGCATCTAAAGACAGTTTTGTGTATATTTTCCTCAACTATATAAATTTGATTGTATCCTGAATACCCATCCATGAAAGAATACATTACATGTCCGGCAGTCGAGTCTACTAAAGAATCTACTGTGGGTATTGGATATTCATCTTTAGGTGTGGCTATGTTTAGATTCCTAAAATCTATGCACATCCTTAGTTTACCATTCTTTTTTAATATCGGCACGATATTGGACAACCATTCAACATATCTGGCCGTTCTAATAAAGTCTGCTTTTAATAATCGCTCTCTCTCTTCCTTAATTTTAGGGAGTACATTAGGAGCGAAATGCCTAGGAGGTTGCCTATGAGATTTAAAATTAAGCTTGATTGGTAATCTATGTTTCACCAAATCTTTATCTAAACCAGGCATATGTTCTTATTCCCAAATAAAACAATCTTTGTACTCCTTTAATAAAGCGATTAATTTATCACTAACTTCTTGATCGAGCATTTGGCTGATGAACGTTGGGCGATCTTCTCCATCATTGCCAATATTCACTTTAATTAGGGGGTCTTGTGCTTGAGCGTATCCAGGTATGGGAATCCTTATCACTTCGTCGTCCAGTTCCCCTATAGGCACTTCTTCTTCTAAACAATCCACCTTGTTGATTTCTCGGCCAATACTTTGTTCCAACTCGAACACTGCCAATTTGTCTCTCAATGCTTTCAAGGTTGCTTCTTCTTTCGTCTTGTCCTTATATTCTTTATTGAAAGCCATTAATTTGACTTTGAATGCCTAAATATCGGCCATCTGTTTTTGTTGCTTACAACTCATTTAAAACTCCTTGATTATTCTTTTGCCAATTACTGGCTCCTCTAAGGCCACTATGTTTGGCTTCATTTGACTGAACATTTTAGTGAGTATATCCACCAAAAACGGCTCTTCACTCTGCGTGACAATCTGAGTTTCTTCTCCATATTGGACTATTCTGACAGGTCCATAATTTCCTTCGTACATGAACCTTTCCACTGAGTTTGCTTCTGCGACAAAAGGCGTATGATCGGCCTGCACCACCTCTACTTCGCCCTTGTCATTTCAAAAAATTAGGCATTGATGGAGCGATGAGGGTATACAGCGGCTTCCGTGTATCCAATCTCTTCCTAATAACACATTGTAACTAGTGGGACCATCTATTACAAAGAAGACTGTGGTCCTAGTAGTTGTTCCTATAGTTATGTCCAATGTCATAACTCCTTTAGCTGAAGTTGCTCCTCCATTGAAACTTGTCAGGATGACTTCCGTTGGGATCATATCACCTTCTGTCTTTGCAAATTTCCTCATTGTCCTAGATGGAATGGTGTTTATAGCTACTCCATTATCGACAAGCACTTTTGCCACAGGTATACCGTTAACTAGAGCTTTAATGTATTGCCATACGAAGGAAATAGAACGAAGGAAGATATGATTGATTTTATTCGGAAGAATCGAGCTGCAGTTGCAGAACCAGAATCTAGAAAGGAGGAGCTGTAATTTAGGTGGAGCATCGTTATTGAGTCCTTTTGTGAAAACAATCAGATGATTTTGGCATCTCAAGAAATTGATATTGGAACGCTTTGTGATGAGAATCTTATCCTGCTGATCAAAACCTCCTAACCTCTCTTTCTTCTTTACGGCATTTCCCCACCGCTAGAATACGATGTACAATAAAAGCAAGAATCTCGTTCGGGATGCAAATGCTAGTTTCAGGTTTTATGAATTTCATGGATCATGTAATGAGAGTTTTGTTAATTTAAATTAGAAACAATAATTTTCGTCCAAAAAAAAAAAAAAAAACTAGAGCTTTAATGTACAATGGCCTCAAGTGTTTGGTCAATTTCATGGCGGGTCGCTTAAAATAACCTTTTCGGCAGCATCTATTTCTACTTCCTGCTTGTCCTCTATCGAGTTACCCTTTTGTGATAAGTCAATGTGCAGCATATCGCACTGAACCTCTGTCTCCTGAATTTTCTTTTTACTGTTTTATAATGCTTCTTCTTCAGTTACCCAACCTGTGGGAGAAGGCATTATTCTTGGAGGTGATCTATACTTTTCAGAGCGAGGCACTCTTTTATTCCTTTTGGGCGTCCTGTACAGCACGTAATAATCGAAAGAACGTCCAGATGGTTCTCCCAATATGTCTACTTCACGAACTCCCTCTCGATGTAGTTGCTTCAATAGAGTATTGTACGATACTCCTCTTCTTCTCCTTTCTGCTGCCAGATCAATTTCCTCTTCGATGTCTGTCATACCATTATCTTCATTGTAGGCCTCTCTAGAAGTTTGATCTTCTTCATATTCCAACATGCATGCTTCTTCTTTGTTATCTTCCTTTTCTTTATTCTTGAACTCATTGGTTAGTAAATAGTTATTAGCCACGACAGGAGGTAACATACCAAACTGAATAGTAAGGGACTGATCTGGATCTTCTCCATCCCTTCTGTCTCGCTCAAACTTCGACCTCCCAGAAGAAGTCTCTGGCAATTCTTCCATAGGTTCGCCTGTAATAGTCTCTTCACTGTCTTTGAGAACATTTTGATTGTTTGCTTTGAGTAGTCTAGGTGCCTTAGGACGTAGCATTCCCTGCTGTCGTCTCATCATTCGCCCATAGTTTCGTTGAAAACGCCTTTGTTGGGTTCTAGTCATCTCGTTGAAAGGTATCGCCTTTCCAGCCTTATACTGGAACGAATGTCATACATTTGGTTGGCGAGGTTGCGGTCTAAATGTTCTCCCATTATTTATTGGTCTAAACTGCCTCTCAAAAGGCGATCCCTTATAGAACGATGCACCCCGCTCTCTACTAGGCTGAGCGTTTGGGAAAAAACTAGGGCGATGGTGATGCTGCCATATCTCTGGTTTCTCTGTATTTGCACTCACTTCTTTTTTGCATCTTGCACATAGGACGTCTTCGTCCTTTTTGGGCTCCTTCATTTGATACGTTCAAAGACACTGGGATGTGGTCCAGGGTCTTCTTCTCCATCATCTATAACCAACTTGAATTTTGGCAACTTGTTTTTGAAACCACACGTCACCATGTTCACTCCAAGTGGCTGTGGAAAAGGATTTTCATCCACTGCCATCTTCCTCTTATCCTCGAACGTAATTCGTCCTGATTCAGTGACATCCTGTAACACATGGCGAAAAACCAAACAGTTGTTAGTCAAATGTGACCATGCATTATGCCACTTACAATATTTTTTACCCTTAACTTGTTCAGGGCTTGGCAATTTATGCTCAGCTTTGGTTACATCGAACGAGAACGTTCTAACCTTTATGTTTTTCATCTTTTATAGGCTCATCCTTGCCCGACGATCTAGGCTTAGCCATTATAGGACAAGTATACGTGCTTCCTGTAACTAATTCGGCCAAACACATTTCGGTTTGATCGTAATACTCATCATTAATGGTATGAATATCAAAATTTGGGTCTTTATAATAAGTCTCCTTGCTAGAATTTTTCATTTGTTTTTCTTCTCTTATTAATCGTTCATACCTAATCACATTCGCGCTCAATTAGAAAAGATTAGGAAATTCCTTGTCTTAGAACTTCTTCTTCAAATCAAAGTTTAGACAACTTTGAGCGATTTTGACAAACTCCTTTTCGGGTAAAGGTACAAAACATTTACTTCTTGCTGTCTTGAACCATTGAAGGAAACATTCTGCCCATTCGTTTGTCATTTGACGTAGATTTGCCAAATCGGCCAAAGTAACTTCAAACTCAGTCTTAGAAAATTGAGCGTGGAACAATTGCTCCAATTGTTGCCATGTTTGAACAGAGTTTGCTGGCAAATTAATGAACTAGGAGAAGGCTACTCCTGTTAATGAACTAGGGAACAACCTCATTTTATGGTAATCAGTCACGTCACCACTTTGCAGTGTGAATTGCCCTATGTGTTTTAGAGTAGACACCTCTCCTAAACCGGTAAACAGTGAGAATTCTGGCACTTGATACCCTCTAGGCCATGGATATGCTTGGTCTACCAAATCAGGATATGACTTTGTGTAAGTCGGCCTAATGACAAGACGTACTCCAAAAGCCATCTGGTCCTGTACGATTTCCATAATCTGATTCCTCAACATGATGTTGGGGTCATATGAAATTCCTACAGGTTGGTTGACCGGTTGATTTGCTTGAGGCCTGATGTTTGGTTCTTGGTTGGCAACAAAATTGCCATGATTTGGGCCATTGTTATCATTAGCCTGAACATTTATTCCATCATTAACACGTGGGGTATTCTGCCCATTATTTAGGACATTATCTCTTACATTTAGGTTACCCCCCAAGTTAGATGTACCAATGCCACTATTCTGATTTGGTATTACACCACCCCCCTGATTTGAAGTAGAGGGATCAAAAGGTGGTTCTACCCCTTGATTTAAACTTAGGACTGGGGGATTATGTCCCACAATTGTCCTAGTTTGAAAGTGGTTTGCAAGAGGCACAACTGGCTGACAAATTTGGCCTACTAACTTATTCATTATTTCGTTCAAAGTATTCAGTTGTTTGGCCATGTTGTCATAATGTGCATTCTCATTCTGGGTAAATCTTTCCATATTATGAATACTTCGTAGATTTACCTGTTCAACGACATCTTGTGTGAGTTCTCCAAGTAATGCACGCATGGTTCGAGGATTCAACTCTGTCATTGGTTCGTAATGACTATGATTGCTCTGATTCTATCCATCTGTTCGTTGAGAGCTATGCTGTTCCTCATATCGCTTGATCACAGACTGGACTCCTCTCTGACTTGCTGCTTCATTATCGGATTTCTGAGACATATTGTTTCACCTTTTGTATCTTCAACACCAAACACCAAGGTCCCACCGGGCGTGCCAAATTATTTCGCGCGGGTAGTCGCTAACAATTAAAAATGGATCAGACGATTGTGTAAGGAACAAACCTCTTGAGACAAAGTCCCAAAAGGGGTGTTTTATTGGCGAAGACTTTACAGTTGGAATTTAAACAGAATGCCTTCAAGGGGCGCAAGCACACGAGTACTGAAAAGAAATGTTTAAGTCTAAACTAAGAAATTGAAATTACATATTCTCTGTTTGAGAGTATTTGATTCAGGGCCCTTTTGCTCTATGTCTTTTCTTCCTTTTATATTCCCTTGATGATCTCTTCGTGATCAACCGCTTAGAAACTGCTTAATTGCTTTATAACTGTCCACTTTCTTCATGGTGGCCAATTTATCATAGAACTGCCGTCTCTAACTGCTGTCACTACTCTTTGTCGTTCAACCGTCTTCAACTGAACATCCTTGAATCGTGGAACATGATAAGATTACTTAATAACTGCACTTTTGAATAACCATAACATCTTATGTTTGTTAAGATCTTGGGCGATTCGAAGGTTTGGGTGAGAACATGGTTATAACCCTGGGCGACTGCAAGGCACTTCATTCGCTCAGATCTTGGACGTCTTGCAAGTTTGGGCGATGGTGTTATCGCATTCGTGGGCTTCCACTGCATTCATTAGTAACCCTATTTGGGCCTTTATCCTGAATTGTCCAGTTGGGCTTCATTTTTTGAGCTATTTGATTTGGGCTGCACTTTTAGCGTGTTAACAGGAAGGAGTAAAAATCTATTAAACAATGAATTAGGAATTTACTAAAAACCCCGTTTGATTTCCATTTTTTTTCAAAATGCATTTTTCTCTATCTTCATTCCAACCACGAATTCTTCATTAAAATAATACTATACGTAAATAAAAAAAATATAATTTATACATTTTTCATCAATCTACTATTCTAAAATTTATTTTTTTTATAAAAATAACTATCAAACCCTCTATAAATAAACAATAATCTCTACTAATGATATATAGGCCTTTGGCTGGCTGTGTTATTTTCTTGAAAAAATAGACTGTTGGCAACAAACAAATTGGTCCCGTTCTCGTTCCTTTAATGCAAAAATAATGATCATTTCTGATAAGTGTCAGATCAATATTGAAGCCAATATTGGTGACTTTTGTTGAAACGAACATTTCATCCCAATATTTTAAAAACAGGAAGTTACAAAAAATGTCCATTTTGACATAATTATTTGTAAAAATGTCTAAAATTTTCACTGTTCATTTTTGCTATTATCTGGATGAGAGTACCTCTAAATAGCTTCCATAAAAAGCTACATCAAAATGATGTTCTTGACATTTCAAATATCGTTCTCGATATTTGAATCCGTTTATATTTCAAAAATACACATGTAAAATCACAATATTAAATGTTCTCGACATTTCAAATATTGTTCTTGACATATTAAATGTCTAGAATGACATTTTATTCCGAACATGATATTTCTCTACACTTTAAATGTTGTTATCGACATTTCTGTGTCTAACATTAATTGTAATTTAACATGTGCAATATAAAATTATTTATTCTTTCATTATAATATTTGGTTTGGTTCAAATTGAAATTGTTTGTGATTATAATCATGTTTGGGGATATGATTTGTTAATGAAAAATAATTAAGTAAATTAATAAACACTTAGAATTGATAATTGGCTAGTATCGTCGTTCCACCTGGGAACATTATTACAACATTAGAAGAAGAGTTTCCTTTAAACATGAGCTGGTATCTCACTTGGAAGATTACTAAAACATTAGAAGAGTCCTTTTAAAAAAGAGCTAAAGGAACATCACTCGTATAAAAAAAATTATTTAGACCTTCTATTGCAATATGTGGCCCATTATGATAGTTAAGAAAATTCCGTGAAAAATAAAATTAATTGGAAAAACTAAGTTCATTTTTTTCGGTTCACAATTAAACTGGTGGGGTTAATAATTTAAGTACCGATTTTCTATTTTCTGGTTGATGTATGAGTATTGGATCAGATTTGATGTTGGTTCACGATTTTTTCGATTGAATCTACTGGTTCAATCCGATTTTTGTAACATAAATCTATCCTTCCACTTTTGTTGTGGCACGTGAAACATTTTGACAATGGACTTCAATCTCTCCTACCATATCTGCATCTCCATAGCCCTATAATTAGGGCTGTCAATGAATTGGAGTTTAGTTTGAATCCGATGAAATTAATGAAAGATGGATTGATGGTCTTAGTCTGATAACTCAATCAAGATTTGAATCTAATAACCCGTTAACTAAATGAAACAAATATAAATATAGGTCAATTCAATCCGAAACAATCCAATTTGATTTGTTATAATAATATAATATATTTTATATATTATCGCATTATTTTATTTTATTTTATTTTTTCATTTTGAAAAATATATTATACTTTACACATAATTTTCAAATAATAAGTAATATTAGACAATATTATAATTATTAATTGAAATATTTGTTGAGTTTTTTTATTAATTAAAATAAGATAAAAAAAATAATTGATTTATTTTATAAATTAATCAACCGAAGGGAACAATGGTTGGAGTTGTTTTCATTGTTTCCATAAATTTCAAATAATAAATACTATTAGATAATAATATAATTGTTAATTAAAATATTTGTAGAGTTTTTAATTTTTTATTGGTTAAATTAATATTAAAAAAATAATTAATTTATTTTATAAATTAAAAAACCAAGGGAACCAATGGTTGGAATTATTTTCATTGTTCCCAACTTCCCATTTTCCATTCGAATACTTTCTAGAATATTATAGAATTTACTATCTACAATTAGGTGGATCAATAATTGGGTAAAAAGCTATTTGGAACTTTTAATTCTAGGATTTAGAAGTTGACTAATATAAATTTTTTTATCTTTCTAATATCTTCATCATTTTCGAATTGAATATTTGATAACATAGCAAATTGGATTTGGAACAATCAAATATCCGTTGGACTATTGGACGGATATAGGTAGATCCATTTCATAGCTAATCCATTTAAAGCCCTACCTTTAATCCCAAATCCGATCTTCTAAAATATAAGGCTTAATCTAAAGTACTTTCCAAATATCTAAGAACCCATTTTACTATCTCTTACTGCTGTCTGAATGGATTGATTATATATCTATTCACAACTCCCACTGTTTATAGAAGAGGTATAAGGCACATTGTCCATGTAGGCTTGCTCTTACTATGCTGAGGATGACTGCTCATTTGATAGCTTGAAGTGATTAGTTAGAGGAGTACCAACTGATTTTGCATTATCCATCATAAACCTGCTAAACACTTATTCACCTACTCTTCTTATGACAATTTTAAGATGTTATTGTCCCTAATAATTCTCATCCCAATGCTATGTTTTGCTAACTTATTAGATAGGTCATTTTTTCAACTTTACCTATTTCTTGCTTGTAAGTAGTCACAATCAACATGTCATCAATGTATAGTAGCAAGATAATATAGTGTTTACTAATTTTGTATATAACAACAATGATCCCCTGACACCATCTAAAACCATTACTACTCATAAAACTATCAAATTTTTTATACTACTGTCTTGAAGCTTGTTTAAGATAATATAAACTCTTTTG
Source organism: Olea europaea var. sylvestris (assembly GCF_002742605.1). Taxonomy (NCBI): domain Eukaryota; kingdom Viridiplantae; phylum Streptophyta; class Magnoliopsida; order Lamiales; family Oleaceae; genus Olea; species Olea europaea. Next base: position 13,762,041 of record NC_036256.1, on the reverse strand, counting down.
AAGTATGTACAACATTTTCTTCTTTTTCCTGTAAACCTTGTAGTTGAATCATGTAAATATATTCCTCCAAATCACCATAAAGAATATTGTCTTTGCATCCAATTACTTTAGATGCAAGTCTTCCTTTACCACTAATCCAAATATTGCTCTAATTGTGGTTAATTTCACCACATGATAGAAATATCAGTCTAGTCAATATATTCTTTCTGTTGAAATCCCATGTTCTTCTTTTAATCGGTTGATGTATTTATTTTACAAAGCCTTATTTCTTTTTGGTAATTCTGTCAATTTTCATTTCTGATTGGACAATAATGAGTCTATGGCTAACTCCACTTGATTGATACATCAACTTGTACAACTTCATTTAAACTTTCTTGTTCACCTCTGTCGGTCAACAAAACTATAATGCAAATGCTAGATAATTTCTCTTGGAGCTTTAGGTTTTGATAGATCTTCTTGATTGAGTTACAAAAGTGTTATGATTTACTTTTGAGGCTCTATTAATCACATAAGTTGCATTGCTGATAGCCTCAATCCAGAACATCTTTGGGTTACATTTAATCTCATACTCATAGCATGCGCATTTAAAGCCCTACTCATTATCTCAGCTATACCATTTTGTTGAGATGCTCCTAGAATAAACTTCTTCATCTTGATTCTATTATCAGTACAGTACTTTTTGAAATTTTCTTTACATATCCTCTTCCATTATCTGATTGAAAAATAATTCATATTCAAATGTATCTCATTCTCAACCATCGCTTTCTATCTCTTAACAACATAAAAAAACATCGGATTTATTCTTCATAAAACAGACCCATAGCTTTCTGCTTGAGCCATTAATAATGTTACATAATAATTGGAACCTCAATGGATAACAGTTAAGGGTCCCCATACATACGTATAAATCAACTCCAATTTTGTAGCTTTTGGCTCCATTATGATTTTAGAGAAACTGACCATTTTCTTCTTGCTGAAAATACAACATTCATATAAATTGTGTTCAATAGATTTTAAACCTGATAGCTTTTCTTTAGACTAAATCACTTTATTTCCTTCTCACTCATGTTCCAAGCCTACAATGCAATGAATCAAAACTAAAAGCTGAATTAGCGACTGCAACCATGTCTCTTCCTTTGGAAGTGATGTAAAGTGTTCCAAATTTATTTTATTGAGCAACAATTATGGCTCCCTTAGTTAGTAACTTTCCAAGCACCAACATCGAAAGTCACATTATGACCTTCATCATCAAGTTGTTCAACTGAAATCAGATTACGCATCAATTTATGTATGTGCTTCACCTTATGAATTTTCCATACAGACTTGTCGACATCTGTTGGAGGAATTTTGTGAATAGTGACGCCAAAATAAGTATAATGATGGTTTGTAAATCCGTGCCGAAAATTGGACAGAGTAACGGTAAAGAAAACACAAACAAGAAGAAGAAGAAAGTAGGGACAAAGCCGAGGCAAGAGTTGGACTCTTTGTCCTTAAGTCGAATTTGCCCCGCAACGGTGCCTACGGATTTCGGCAATTGACTCTCAAGATACAACGGCTACACTTGTGTTTGTAGCACTCCAAAACACAAGTATAACGAACCAAATTTAGGCTTATGTACTCCAAGGATGAAATGAAGGAAAATCAAAATAAATGAAATGATTTTGATTTTGGATAGAAGAGAGAATGAGAGATGTTTTGCATATCAAAATTGTGAGGAATAGGATACCCAAAGGGTCCTATTTATAGACCATGAAAGGGTGTGGACGAAATGGTTGAGGCCAAACCATGCACCCTTTCCAAACAATGCACCTTTATGAAAAGGTGTCTATTCACTAATGGTTGAGGCCAAACCATGCACCCTTTCCAAACAATGCACCTTTATGAAAAGGTGTCTATTTACTGATTTTCATCATTTTTCGTAATTTCTCATTCATCCGATATTGATTTTCGAAATGCCAAATATACCCTTCAATACATCCAGAGAAATCAAAATTCTCTTTCAGGTCGATCCCCGTTTGTGCGCCCCGAAGTGGCGAAGTGGCAAACAATTTTGCTTAAACGGATTGAGTCGAGTTTTTGAGTATTTGGCCGAAGTCGATATGAAGTCACTTTAATCGATTAGTGTCTATTTACTGATTTTCATCATTTTTCGTAATTTCTCATTCATCCGATATTGATTTTCGAAATGCCAAATATACCCTTCAATACATCCAGAGAAATCAAAATTCTCTTTCAGGTCGATCCCCGTTTGTGCGCCCCGAAGTGGCGAAGTGGCAAACAATTTTGCTTAAACGGATTGAGTCGAGTTTTTGAGTATTTGGCCGAAGTCGATATGAAGTCACTTTAATCGATTTTCAATTCTCCATTTATTTAACCAATATCCAACAACATCCTCAAACTAACATCCCTAATACCAATAATATTCATAAGTTCTCCATCAGCAAGATATACCTTTTCATAATTCCGACAACATGTTATTTATAATCTCATGATGTCCAAAAAAGGTTCCTGAATCCATCACCCAAGAATCAATAGGATTGTTAACTAACAAAAGTATCTTGTAGTTTAGTCACCGTATTATCACGGTCATTATTCTATTCTTCCTTCTTCTTTAGTGCTCTACAATTCTTCTTCATGCTTCTTCATGTAGCTAGTCTTACCACAGTTTCAACATTCCATATTCTTTCCAAATCTGGATTTGTTTCTAATATTCTTCTACTTTCCAATGTTGCCTTTATTGAAAGTTTTCTTGAAACCCCTCATATTCTTGATGTTAAAGGTAGAACTCGATATTGAGACATCTCCAGAATATCTTCTGTGGACTTCTTCAACAAGAATACTATTATGAACATCATTGAATTTTAGCTACGCATTGTCTATAGAGTTACTGACCACAGCTCTCATAGGCTTCCAAATATTCTGTAGTGATGCCAATATTCTACTTCCCAATGTTACCTTTATTGAAATTTTTCTTGAAACTCCTTTCCTATTCTTGATGTTAAAGGTAGAACTCCTATTCTTGATGTTAAAGGTAGAACTCAATATTAAGACATCTCCAGAATCTCTTCTGTGGACTTCTTCAACAAGAATATTATTATGAACATAACTGAATCTTAGATTCGCATTGTCTATAGAGTTACTGACCATAGCTCTCATAGGCTTCCAAATATTCTGTAGTGATGCCAATATGATTAAGACACGAACCTTGTCATCAAATTTAATCTCGACTATAATCAATCAATTGATGATTGTATTTAATTTATTGAGATGTTCTATTATTGGAGTACATTCATCCATCCTTGGATTAAATAATTTTTCATCAAATATACCTTTTTAAACACAGATGAATTCTCATACGTAGTGAAAAGTATTTTCATCAAATCTGTCTTGGTTTTCTTCGCCGCCATGTTATGAACAACATTCTTTGAAGTTGTCAATCAGATAACATCTAATACTTGATGATCAAGGATTTTGTATTCATCATCCCTCATTCATCCGAAATTTCATTCAGAAGTGGATGGTGCATTTCAGATAATCCTCAACCTCCATCCTCCAGAACATAAAATCCACACAATCAAACTTGTAGATTCCCAGGGACATTCATTCTTAGCCAATCATTGCTCTCAACCAAATTACAAGCTCTGACAGCAATTGTTGAAAATTATAACATTAATTCTATTCTATAGAAAACAATCAATTTGAAGAAAGAAAAATAAATACTCAAGAACACACAAGATTTATAGAGGTTCCCCTCAATGTGAGACTACGTTCTCTTTTGCCACTGCAGTAATTCACCATGATAAAAAAAGATTTACAATAAAAATACATTCCTACCCTCTCTAGCCTCTCTTTCTCTCTTTTAGATGAAAATAATAAAATATTAAGACAACTCCCTATTTATAAGATAAATTGAGGCAACACCAAATTTTATAAGGACTCTAATTTCTTAATAGAATTTTACAAAAGTACTAATTCGTAAATAGTCCTAAACTGGCAACAATTAGAATCAACAATAATTAAATTTCACAACTTAAAAATCGGGTTCTTGTCCCCCTTTTGAAGCTTGTCGAGCATCAGCCTCCTGATTATGGTAGTTTCCATTGTAGAGACATACTCCATCATCCTTTATATATTCTAATCATATCAAAAGTCCTAGGCCATTAGAAGTCAAATCACATGTTGTCTACCTAATGTTTCACACGTATACTAATCTTTGAAAGATTACACCTTGTGTACTCTATATATATTCAAACTTTTATTTCACTGTTCAGGTACATTTTTCATTATTCAGTGTATAGTCTTATATATATGTTTTCTTTATTTGTTTTTTACTTAAGCATCAAATAGATTACAAGAATAACTCTCTTTCGTCTTTACAAAGAGTTCAAAGGTCATGTACATGCTCAATTCTCATGTATTCCTAGTTCAAGATTGGGTATCTTCAAGTACAAATTTTTGTAGTACCATTAGCGCCGTCCATGGAAAGCGCTATTGAAAGTCATTGTAGTAAACAAACCATTAGAACATCAAGGATCTGGATCTCTAGCCAAGAATCCCGACAGCGGTAGAAAGAGACAACGGTAGGGGCTGACATCTTTAATTTACTTCAATATTGGAATGGACAACAGCATTAATATTCGGCAAGGTCCAATATAACCCGAGACTTACTCATAGCACCCACGATTTTACAACTCTTATAGACGTAAATTTTATGTCATGTTTTGGACCAAAATGCATCACGTGGCTCAAAACAATGTTACAATCCAAATAGAAGCACATGTTTATCTGCATCAGTAACTTCGAGAAAATGAAGATAGGCTTTCGAAATATTTTCAACTTTGCAATTGTAGAATAAGAAGGTGGTAATGTAATAATATTTTGTTTCTTTTATTCATTATTAATTTTTACAAAATTCATAAACAAAATATTAATAGGCGTACAATTTTAACTCCACCTACACATTATTAGCTGATCCAAAGCTATAATAAAAGATGAAGGTTTTTACGACTTTGTAATTCTTTTAGTAAATTACTTTGACAAAATAGAATAATGTACGGGCTCATCATTTTTTATGAAGTCACGTCTTCATTATACTTCGTGGATAAAAATGTGATTTTCAATTTTTTTTATAAAAAATAAAAAAAAAATTAGCAAGCACATCAAGACTTGTCTCAACAAACACCTCAAGTTTTGCCACACGCAAGTACCTCATCCATTGCCTGTGCATGTATAAAAAACCTAAGTATACAAGGTGTTTGCCTGAGCATGAAACCTTCAGGTATGTTTTTACATTGATCTTGTTCATAGATTCGTGCTTATATTTATCATTTTGCTAACTTAAATATCATAGGGGCAAAGAGGACATACCTCGACACATTTGTTTTAGGTTCTGGAGGTCTCGTCCGTGCTTAAGCCTTGTTATCAAGCTTAGGTGTCAATAGCTCAAGATTTATCATCAAGTTTGAGTTATGAAAGTTCTGTTCTTGCTTTAAATTTATCTACGAGTTACGAAATTCTTGTTTGTATTCATTCCTAGTCATCAAGCTCGAGTATTCATATGTACAAATTTTTGGTAGCATCATGGAGTATTCATTATTTAATTGATATATTTATGTTTTGTTTCAAGTAAGTAGCAATTCTTAATTATTTAATACAGTATCAATTAAATAGCAATAAGAAATAGGATTGGACAAAATTTTCGAACCGAACTAGACCTAAACTAAGCAGTTCCGTTCAATTCTTTTTAAGTAAAATGCTTAAACGGATATCATAATCAAAAATCGATAGCTTTGGTTCAATTATCGATTCTAGAATAAGAATCGAATTTCCTTATTTTTAAAATTTTTTTATATTAAATAAGTTAAATTTTTTTAATAATAAAATTGCCAACTAATTAATTGAGCCCAAAAAAATCATTTTTCCGTTTCATTTACTAACTAATTAGTTGGTCCCAAATATCATTTTCATGTTTTCAGCATAAGCCTAACTTTGTATTCAAATTTCAAAGAATTTAAATTGATTGACATAATTTTTCTCAATCATTCCGCTATATCTCAAATAATCAAAGTTGAGAGGCTGTGCTTATTTTCATCTTATCTTTTTCTACCCTATTTATTAATTTCCTATATTTTGATCTAGGTAAGCTTTATGTCATTCCTTTCTAATAACTTTTCACGCTTCAATGTATAAACATTATAATTTATGACTAGTGTTCAAGATGTTTATTGCGAGCCCACACATTTGTGTATTCTCTCACCAGCTATCTTCGTTTATAATAATTTCTTATGCTTCATTGTATAAACATTATAATTTATAACTAGTGTTCAAAATCTTGATTATTATTTGTATATTTCTAAATTAGACTACGTTATTTTGTAAAAGTGAATATAGTGTCATTGTAAGAGTTAAGACTAAACATGTAAAGAGCTAGTATTGTTGTCAATATCAAAAATTTAATTATAGTACGAAATCAAATAAAATCGAACCAAACCAAATTATATACAACCCTAATAAGACATGTTGAATGCTCAACACTAAGGCTGGACATGGTCCGAATTGGTTCGGTTCGATTCGATTCTTTTTAGAACCAAATCAAACTCGGAATTTTCGGGTATTTAGTAAGTAGAACCATCAGGAGCAAATTTAATTATGGAATCGTTCAGGTTCAGATTCAGATTCATTTAATTTAGTTCGATTACATTCGATTCTCAGGCTTCATATTATAATTATTTTTTTTTTTATATATTTACAAAGCTATGCTAATTCAATTAATGACATGTTCAATCTTAAATCTTATAAAATAATATAGTATAATCTAATGTTTCATTTTGCGTCTCTCTTTACTGAGTTCTTCATAAAGTTGATTGTTAAAATCAAAGGAAGAGGAAGATAGCGAGCTTATAGTAATTAAGAGCAGCGCAATCAAGTTTCAATTCGATTTCTCTATAACGATAGAAATAGCACCACAGTATAATAACAAATATGGGTAAAACTTACATTAATTTGAATAAGTTGAGATTGGACTGAAAATGAGAAATAGTAAAATCATATTTTTTGGTTTGAGCAAAAGTAATTAGTTAGCAAATTTATTTCCAAATAAAAAAAAAGTTTGGTTTATTTAAAATAAATAAATTAAAAAAATTATAGAGATTCGATTTTCGGTTCTCGATCTAGAATCGGGAATCGAACCAAACCTGTCAGTTCTTGATTCAGATGCTCGTTCGAGTATTTAACTTAAGAAGAAACGCTCGATTCAGTTTAGTTCCAATCGAGTCCAGTTTGGTTCGAGAAGTTATGTCCAGTCGTAATCGATACTTTGAAAGTAACTTTTCTTTGAACTTAAAAAGTGGTAATGGTCAAGAGCCATTCATCGGCTTGGACTCGTATTTAAATGAGCTCAGGGTCGAGCTGAGTTCGAATTTCATGTTGACGAGTTTATTTGAACCTGGATGCATTGTAACCCAGGACTTGCTAATTTCAAGCATGGTGCAGCGTTAATGTCTATATATAGTTGTCGGACGCTTCAAATCTCGGGACACCTTCTATCCTAATCTCCTACATTTCCCATTTTTCAGACCAAACATTAATCTATCGTATATTTTCTTACTTCTTTTATCTCTCACCACCTCCTCCTCTCCACCTGCACCGGGGTTTGTTCCATCTTTTGAAACAAGAAATCCCGGATTCACATTTTTTTCATTTTAGTTTTTCTTCATTTTTATATGACGATTCATATTTAGATTTCGATTTCTGAATTTACGGAAAAGAAATAATGGCTGGTAAGGAAGAAGAAGGGACGACATTGGAGTTCACTCCAACATGGGTGGTTGCCGCAGTCTGTACTGTCATCGTCGGCATCTCTCTCGCCGTCGAACGCTCCCTCCACTTTACCGGCAAGGTGGTCCCTCATCATTTCTCGTTCTCCTTCTTTATAATGCTGTATATATGTGTTACGCATAACAATTTTGAAATACTGGTTTTTTATGTTCCAATATTGATTTAATTTTTAATATTCCAATATGAATCTGAATGAACAAGAGAAAGAATGAAGAAATTTACTTGATTTTCACGTAATTATTTGCTGCTTGTGTGCAAAAAGAATTCATTTTTGATCAAGGTGCTGGACGTGCAAAATTTTCATAAATGATTGACAACTAGACTAAGATATTAGAAACTCATTTATTTACTTATTAAATTTTGTCTTCCACATGCTTTATTGGGGTTTAAATCTTCAAGTATTTTTTATTGAATTATAATGCCCTTTGTTTGTATTTTACTGATGCTAAAATTTCATGTTTTATAATGCATGCAGTATTTAAAGAAGAAGAACCAAAAGCCCCTCTACGAGGCTTTACAAAAAGTTAAAGAAGGTATCTCTTCATCTCTCTGAGGTTTCGTTTGCACAGAAGAACTTGCTCTCTTTTGTATGTCAAATTTGGGTTTTGGATGCTCTTAACCATCCCTAACTCCTTAGAGAGGACTATTTGTATTCATTACCCATGCACACAAGATACTTCTTCTTTTATTGTAATCAAAAGCCTACAAGGAACAATTTTCATAAATGGGTAGTAACAACACTTGACCCCATGTAAAAAAGGTATTTTACATTTTTCGTTCTCCATCATGATGATTTATTTGGATTTATTGACTAATGGATGATTTTTGGTAAATTTAGAGTTGATGCTGTTGGGATTTATATCACTTTTGCTGACTGCATTTCAAGCCCGTATAGTAAAGCTTTGTGTGCCTGATGATACAATGACACATTTACTTCCTTGCTCATTGCCATCCGTTGCTTCATCATCTGGTGGAGAAGAATCCCTTAAAATTATTCCCGATTCGATGTTCCATAAGAGGCGCTTGCTTGCTGAAGATAGTGAAGATTATTGTAAGGCTAAGGTAATGAGATTACTCTTTTTTTCCACTTCTCTTTGGGTCATGGAGAGTGAATTTTGACGTTTTGTCTCACATCACTTAGGGAGAGATTCTATTCCATTTGAAGTCGTGTTGCCTTTCATCTATTTATTACTAATCAGAATGAGGGTCTATTATCATAATCAGTGTTCATATCAATGGTATTTTATTAGTTTTTCTTGTGCTTAAGACATGAATAGCTGTGAGCTTGCATCACTATCCTTTTTGGAATTAGAAATTTTTTTTTCCAACAAAGTGCTTGAGGATCTTTGACAGTGAAGGAAAATTGAATAAGTTTTGTGTGGATCAAGGATTGTGTGCGTGTACTGTTAACTGATCTAGCATCCTAGGTTGTCTAGAAAAAATGCTAGCATTCTAAAGAAAGACTGTCCTTCTTGTATGGTTTGTTTAGTATGAAAAAATGAGGCAGCAGTTCCGGGCTAAACTAAACTAGGCACTGGCGGCATATTGGAAAACGAAGGAATGACTTGGACTAGCATAAAGAAAGGAAGCTGAGATAACAGTGTGAATGCTATTCAAAAACCAGAAATGATACTTGTACAAGGGGAATGCACATGGAGTTTTAAAGGTGCTGAGAAGGCAGCACCCAATTGGCCGCTTTATCTATTTTTTTGCCCAAAATCCAATGAAATGTTGCCATGTGGTAAACTCCCTATAAAATTTCCATGTACATTTAGCATTGCTCTTCAAAAACATGAACCTAACAACACTTGAAAGTGATTTCACTGACTAGTGTAGAACAAAATGCAGAGGAACTTCGTATAACATATACAGAAACCTCAAAATATTCGAGCTGTGATGCATGTCATGCATCTATCTCTCGAGTGTTTATTTCCATATTATTATTATTTGTTATTGGAACATGGTGACAATCAGCAACAGTCAACAGCAGCACAATCAGCAGCATAGGCATTTTTGTAATTTTTCAGTCGGTTATTTTTACTGAAGGTTCTAGAATTAGTTAATTTGTTTTGCTACCTGTATATTCTTTGTCTTTTATGTATAGCATTTTTCTATATATAGAAACGAGCTGCTCCCTGTAAAACACATCCAGAGAATTAAATAAGAATATGGCAGATTCATCATTTCCTCTTCAATCTTTGTTCTTGCTGTGTTAAATTTTACATGGTATCAGAGCAAGGTTTTAAATAAAGAACAACATTCATGGCAGCTGAATCAACAACCCTAGACCCAACCATGGCTGCTAATTCAACCAATCCGAATCCTCCCACTCTTCCATCCCCATTTCTTGATTTCAACAATGTTACTAATCCTTACCGTCTGGACCATGGAGATAATCCTTCGATTCCGTTGGTTCCAGAACTACTCACTACAGACAATTACACTACCTGGTCGAGGGCTATGTGTCGAGCACTTCGAGCTCAACAACCCTAGACCCAACCATGGCTGCTAATTCAACCAATCCGAATCCTCCCACTCTTCCATCCCCATTTCTTGATTTCAACAATGTTACTAATCCTTACCGTCTGGACCATGGAGATAATCCTTCGGTTCCGTTGGTTCCAGAACTACTCACTACAGACAATTACACTACCTGGTCGAGGGCTATGTGTCGAGCACTTCGAGCTAAAAACAAGCTTGGTTTTGTCAATGGTACATTAGTTAAGCCCAAGGACATTGCTGATCCACTTTTTGAAGCATGGGAACGGTGCAATGATCTGGTGGTTTCTTGGTTGCAAAATTCTATTAGCCAAAACTTGAAATCCAGCATAGCATTAGTTGATGATGCTTCAGAAATCTGGGCCGAGTTAAAGGATCGATTTACCCAGCAGAATGGGCCTCGCATATTCCAATTGAAGAAGGCGTTGGCTGCACTACAACAAGATCAAGAACCTGTAAGTATTTATTATGGAAAGCTGAAATCACTATGGGATGAATTGGCTGTTTATGACCCAGTCCCAGATTGCAATTGTGGAAAACTTAAAATCTTACTGGATAGATACCAACGGGACTGTGTGATTCAATTTTTGATGGGATTAAATGAATCTTACAGTAACATTCGAGATCAAATCATGATACTGGATCCTTTGCCTCCTGTGAATAAAATTTTCTCTATGATTCAACAACAAGAAAAACAACACACCATGTTATCTGCCACACCCTCTCCTAATTCTATTGCCTTCACTGTCAAAAGGAGTTTTACCCTTTCCAAACCCAATGCCAAGAAGTCATTTCCTCAAAAACACGAAAGACCTTATTGTACTCACTGCCATATAAATGGTCATCTTTTGGAACATTGCTTCAAGGTTGGAAATGCTGAGGCACCCATTTGTAGTCATTGCCACATGTCAGGACATGTGGTAGATAAGTGCTACAAGCTGAATGGGTATCCACCTGGACATAAACTTCATAACAGGAGTAAGACATCTGGTCCTTTTGCAAATCTGACCTCTCTGGACCAAGAAGAAATAGCTGAAGAGAAAATGATCTTTACCAAAGATCAATATCAACAACTATTGGCCCTAATTCAGCCAAGGGATGCTACTATTGCCACTCATTCAGTAAACCAAGTCCAGACAGCTTTCAATCCCACAGTCAGTAGTCCACAGGATATCAACATGTCTGGTATATCTCTCAGCCTTTGTTCTTCAGCCCAAACAAAAACAAAATTTTATTGATCTGCCCTGGATCATAGACACTGGTGCCACAGACCACATGATATGTAGTACTTCATTTTTTACATCCATTACATCTCAACTTCCATGCATTGTAAATCTGCCCAATGGAAGCAAGGCACCTGTTAGTCATGTAGGCACAGTTAGGATCACAAGAAACCTTATTCTGAAGAATGTCTTATGCGTACCCTCTTTTAATTTCAATCTAATTTCTGCTAAACAATTGGCTAACTCCCACACTTGTTGCTTCATTTTCTTCTCACACTCTTGCTTTATTCAAGACCTTTTATCTTGGACCACGATTGGCATGGGTGAAATGAGGAATGGTTTATATCATCTGCTGGTCACTGAAGTGCCTCCAACAGCCTTAGTTGATCATTTTTCTTTACATAAGAGCATGTTTGCTTCAGCTCCTTCTAGTAATTCTATTGTTTCCCAGCTATGGCATCTTAGACTTGGCCATACACCTTTCTCAAGGTTGAATTTAATTTCTGATCCTATTGTTAAGAAAGATTTACTCGAGATGTTCCTTGTTATGTATGTCCACTTGCAAAACAACATAGATTACCATTTCCTGTCAGCACCCATAAAACCAAACAAAATTTCGAACTCATTCATTGTGATATTTGGGGACCAAGTTCTACAGAAGCTTATGATGGATCCAAGTATTTTCTAACCATTGTCGATGATTTCTCTAGAAGTACTTGGGTTTATCTTCTTAAAGCAAAATCTGACACTAGGGCCTGTTTAGAAGCATTCTGTAGTTTGGTGGAAACACAATTTAGTGCTAAGATTAAAATCCTTCGAAGTGATAATGGACTAGAATTTCAAATGAAGGACTTCTTCAATAAAAAGGGCATTATTCATCATAGAACTTGTGTAGAATCGCCCCAACAAAACGGAATTGTTGAAAGAAAACATCAGCATCTCTTGAATATAGCTCGATCACTCAAAATTCAAGCCAAACTACCTGCAAAATTCTGGAATGATTGCATTTTAACTGCCGTGTATATAATTAATCGTATCCCAGCGCCTCTACTGTCAAATAAAACTCCTTTTGAGTTATTGTTTAACAAAGAACCATCATATTCTCACATGAAAACATTTGGCTGCTTGTGTTTTGCCTCCACTCTATCTAGAGACCGGAAGAAATTTGACCTTCGAGGAAGAAAATGTGTTTTTCTTGGGTATCCTTTTGGTGTAAAAGGATACAAACTCCTAGACCTTAACACACAATCGATTTTCATATCTCGTGATGTTATTTTTCATGAAGGACATTTTCCATTTAGTGACACAACCAATCATGCTCCTCTTCTTCCTGTTGCTACTGATTTTCATCAGACTATGAATCCCTCAACCAACATTCCATCTCCACTTCAATCATCTTCTATGGATCCCGCAACCACATCCTACTCTCTCCCTTTGTCCCCTAATACGGATTCTCCTTCTACACATTTAGAGTTAGCCTCTCATACTGAATCCCCCATTACCTCATCATCTGATCCACCCATTGAAAACATACTTAGAAGATCAACCAGGATACGAAGAGCTCCTCAATACTTTCAAGATTTCCACTGTCAACAAGCTTCACTCGGCTCACCTACTCAATTTGCATCCAAATTCCCTTTAACACATTCACTTTCTTATCAACACCTGTCACCAACTTACTTAGCTTTCACCTCTTCTATTTCCTTACACACTGACCTACAAACATATAAACAGGCTGTCAAGGACCAAGACTGGTGTAAGGCAATAGAAGCTGAACTTGATGCCTTAGAAGTCAATAATACTTGGGTTGTTACTGATCTCCCACATGGAAAAGATGCTATTGATTGCAAATACGTGTTCAAAACTAAGTACAAATCTGATGGTACAGTGGAAAGGAAAAAGGCTCGCTTGGTAGCCAAGGGATTCACTCAACAAGAAGGAGTGGACTATCATGAAACTTTCTCCCCAGTTGCTAAAATGGTCACTGTCAGAACTCTTTTAGCTCTAGCTGCCATTAAAGGGTGGCATCTCCGACAATTTGACGTCAACAATGCTTTCCTTCATGGAGAACTTAATGAGGAAATTTATATGAAACGGCCTCCTGGATACAATAAAGGGAAACCTGGCCAGGTTTGCAAACTGCTTCGCAGCCTTTATGGCCTTAAACAGGCTTCTAGGCAATGGTATTCAAAATTCTCTACTTCTCTTACCTCTTTTGGCTTCATTCAGTCCAAATCGGATTATAGTTTATTTACCTGGTCTGATGGTGAACATTTCACTGCCCTACTGGTATATGTTAACGACATTGTTGTGGCTAGCAATTCCCTTGATTCAATCAATATGATCAAAGAATTTTTAAACCAACATTTCAAAATCAAAGATCTTGGAAATTTACGATACTTTCTTGGCATTGAAGTAGCTAGATCTCCACTTGGCATTCACCTTTGTCAACGCAAATACACCTTAGACATTCTGGTAGACTTAGGTACACTAGGATCAAAACCTACCAAAATTCCTATAGAACAAAATCATGGACTCAGCAAAGACTCTGGCTTTCCCTTACCAGATCCCAGTGTTTATCGAAGACTCATTGGCCGACTCTTGTACCTTACCATAACCAGACCAGACATTAGTTATAGTGTTCAAACTCTCAGCCAGTTTATGGCTCACCCTTCCACCATTCACCTAGCTGCTGCAAACAAAATTCTCAAATACCTTAAACGTGCTCCTGGACAAGGTATTATTCTTTCTTCATCATCTCCCCTTAGTCTCCAAGGATATTGTGATTCAGATTGGGCATCTTGCCCAGACACTAGACGATCTACCACCGGATTTTGCATTTTCTTAGGCAATTCTCTCATTTCTTGGAAATCAAAGAAGCAAAGTATTGTCTCTCGCTCTTCAGCTGAAGCAGAATACCGTGCCATGTCTACCACTTGTTCAGAATTTACTTGGTTAAGGCAACTACTTGCTGATTTAAAGGTTGATCACCCACAACCTGCCATTCTTTACTGTGATAATCAGGCTGCCTTGCATATAGCTGCCAACCCTGTATTTCACGAACGTACAAAGCATATTGAAGTCGACTGCCACTTGATTCGCGACAAAATACAAGAAGGGAGCATAAAGACTGCTTATGTCTCTACCCATTCTCAATTGGCTGATATCTTTACCAAGTCTCTACCATCCCACATCCTCTCATCTCACCTCTCCAAGATGGGAATAATTAATATATATTCTCCATCTGGGGGGGGGGTATTGGAACATGGTGACAATCAGCAACAGTCAGCAGCAGCACAATCAGCAGCATAGGCATTTTTGTAATTTTTCAGTCGGTTATTTTTACTGAAGGTTCTAGAATTAGTTAATTTGTTTTGCCACCTGTATATTCTTTGTCTTTTATGTATAGCATTTTTCTATATATAGAAACGAGCTGCTCCCTGTAAAACACATCCAGAGAATTAAATAAGAATATGGCAGATTCATCATTTCCTCTTCAATCTTTGTTCTTGCTGTGTTAAATTTTACACGGTTTGCGGTTTTGTATGTTGTTTTTGTTCTATTTCGTGGAACAGATGTAAGTACTCAAGTTTCTTAACTTTGTTTCTGCAGGGTAAAGTCCCACTATTGTCTCTAGAATCATTGCATCATCTCCATACCTTTATCTTTGTTCTAGCAGTTGTGCACGTGACACTTTCTGTTCTCACGGTTGTATTTGGAGGGGCAAAGGTGAGATTAAATTGTTTAATCTGTTATGTATATACAGTCTTTCCTTTCTATTTCATAGCTAACGATAAATTTTTAATGTAGATTCACCAATGGAAGCATTGGGAGGATTCTATTTCAAAAGATAGTTATAACACAGAACCAGGTACGAATTGACAATTTAGATTAAGATGTTATCTTGACGATTTTTGCATGAAAAGGGAAGATTGTGAGACTACAATGAACAAGATTTTTAATCATCATGTTCTTTTATGTACTGAAAGGGTCTTGACCTATTCTAAGCACTGGAGTTTGTGTTCTATTCACTAAAAATTATGTCCAATATTTTTCTGTAAAAAGATCGTTAAAATTCATAATTTGTATATCCCGATCATAAATGATAATGTGCAGCTCTGAAACCATGCTTCACCCATGTCCATCAACACGATTTCATCAAGAAGCGATTTTCGGGTGTGGAGAAGCATTCAGCCCTGTTGAGTTGGTTGGTAAGTTTTTTCTTTGTTCCTAGAATATGGAATATCATCCTAGCAAAGGCATAGCGGGGGGGGACCAAAAGCATATTTATATTAGGCTAATACATAGAACTAACAAAGTTTAACTGAAAAAAAAAAAAAAAAAAATTAACTGATGCTCGAAATACTTGGATTTTGCAGAGGTGAAAATCATTGTTTTGGTGACTTTAGTCATCGATTCATGTTCAAGATCTAAACTAGATCAAACAAATGTTTCCTCTCTCTAATGGCTTAAATTTTTAGATAAAGTGGTTAACATATTATAGAGGTAGGATGACACAAGGGGGTGTTGATGACACAATTTCAATAAATAAAGGTGTCATTCCTCTAATAGTTTAAGCTTTCCTTTCCTGTGCTTATTCCTCTAATATTTGATTTGATCCCATGGTGAAAATTGAGGATGACAATGTACATGGTTTTGTAGTATCCTGACTTGGTCGGGGTTGTCTTTTACATGTGTGTTATTGTTCGAATTCTCATATGCCTTTTGTTATTTTACAGCAATCTTTTTTTAAGCAATTTTATGGGTCTGTTACCAAATCAGATTATTCAGCACTCCGACTAGGCTTTATTATGGTAAGAGCTTGATATTCTCAGATATCGTCGTTCCTTAAGTTTGAATATGCTTTATTCTTTTGTTGTAAGCGGCTGACAAGGAATTTGACCTTGACACAGACACATTGTAGAGGGAATCCAAAGTTTAACTTCCATAGTTATATGATAAGAGCTCTAGAAGCCGACTTCAAGACTGTAGTAGGTATACGGTATGTGATATCCGTTTATTTTAAATAATGCAAGTCCTACAAAAATGATCTCCTACCTATGTTGGGTATGAGTTATCTTGCCCAAACCTACAATTCTTGATAATTCAACACGCTAACGTGGCAACAATTGTAGGATTGACCGTTGACGTGGACATATTTTATTCTACCCACCATGGGTAAGAGATCATTTCCACTAAGTCTTAACGTAAATCTAGTTAATGTAGAAAAGGATGTCGTTCTTGTCTTAAAAGCAGCACTTTTGGATGGTGATTCTGCTTAATAAATGAATTAATATCTTCTTTTACTTACTGCAGTTGGTACTTGTGGATATTTTTCATACTCTTCTTGTTGTTGAATATAAACGGTAAGCCCCTCAATGGACCTTTTCGATTTCATATTCAGTTTGCGTCCCATTAGGATTCTTATGCCTAGTCGAGTTCTTGATATAATTTATCACTAGCTTTGATTTGCATCTACTACAAGATTATAACTTAGGTTTATGTGAAAAATTATTTTTCTTGTGTGCAGGTTGGCATACATATTTTTGGATGGCATTCATTCCTTTTGTTGTAAGTATTGTTAACACAATTATCACTTGCATAATATGTTTTGTTAGCCTTTCCTGCTTGCTTTCTCAAAACTGAAAAGGATGCATCACTTTTCTTAGCCTCCCTTTGGCGAAAATTATAAATTATTTGTAAAAGGTCAATTTCATTTTTAATCACGCATTCCAAAAAACTGACAAGTATTATCTATTTATCCATCCCTCATTTCTATATATTTATAAGTTAAAGCATTTATAAATTTTTCACAAATGAAGGCTTTATCTTCTGTTGGGTTTGCAGATTAAAAGTTCAACTTTGACTAAGCTTAAAAGATTCCTGTGAGTAAATAAGTAACTTTTGAAAGTAGTTTAACTTTTACTTTTGTCAAAGTTGTAATAAGTACTTATGTTGAAGTACAACTCTTGTCGTACTCACAAAAATAAGTAAATTGTCTTACTTATAAGAAAAAACTAACTTGTCTAAACATATTTGAAAACAAAAAGTTAATTAAAGGTACGCTTAAGAAGTATCCAAGAAAGTTATTCCTATGAACTCAAGCTTTTGATAAAACTTGTGACATTGCAATACAGGGCTCATTTTTTCACCAAATGGAGTTATTTCTTTCCATAATTACAAGTTTTGTGGTAATCTTTTCAGCTTCTACTTGCCGTGGGAACGAAGCTGGAGCATGTGATTTCCCAATTGGCTCATGAGGTTGCCGAGAAACATGTAGCCATTGAGGGTGAATTGGTCGTTCAACCTTCTGACGATCACTTTTGGTTCCATCGACCTCATGTCATACTTCTTTTGATTCATTTTATTCTCTTTCAAAATGCTTTTGAGATCGCGTTTTTCTTCTGGATATGGGTATGTGGAGTCGTTAAACTTGACTCATGATATAAATAGCTATTTGCTGTGCCCATAATTTATTTCATTACTTATAGGTTCAATATGGTTTTGACTCCTGCATAATGGGACAAGTCCAGTATATTGTTCCTAGGATTCTAATAGGGTAAATAATCCTTTCTAAATTTTCTGCCATTGCTCTAGTTCTCTTTCTGGGTTAAACCACTGTGAGTCAATGAACTTATAGCAAAGTTTCATGTTAGAACATAAAAAGCTCTGGCGACTAAAACTTCGTTATAAGTTCAGGGACCGAAGGTGTTTTTCCTAATGGAATTTCATTGCTCTTAGTTGTTTTATGCTTCTTCCTGATGATTGTATGGCTAGTTCAGTATTTTCATTCAGGTGCTCTGCAGCTACAGCACGTTACCACTCTATGCTCTCGTTACACAGGTAACTACTCTAGATGTTTCTTAATTTGATTCTCGATAAAAAAAAACAAAATTTACCTTAAAACTGTGTCCGTCTTTGTCTGGGGAACGAAGATGGGATCGCATTTCAAGAAGTCGATATTTGACGACCATGTGCGAACTGGCCTTCTGGGTTGGGCCGAGAAGGTGAGGAACAAGAAACGGTTGAGGACTGCATCTGGTGGTTCTTCACAAAGGTGTTCAACTGATGGTTCTGCTGCTGGAATGCGTATAAGTGGAATTTCGTCTCAGGAACTGGCTGAGGTTCAACTCGCACATGATTTAGAGATTCGAAAGACCAAAGACTTTAGAATTTCGAAAGAGTAATGCTATTTAGTATAGGTGACGTTAAATGTGACCTTAAATAATAAGTGAAATTTAATTTCATTTTTCATTTAGTCTATCATCGAGCGCTACTTAAACTTCGGTTGTAACCCTTCTCAGGTTGCATAGCATTATTCTTTCAGAATCAGAAACTCTCATGTAGATTTTTGGGTTGTAGAATAATATTCAGATGTAATTAAATGAGTGGGATTCAAAATTTCAAACTGAACAATAGGTTTGAAACATTGGTATAGTCCAGCCAACCAACCTGGTAAAAAAAATGTTGTATATATGTACTATATAGTACCTTATTTATTCATTCATTCATTATTATTATTTTTCCTAATTCCACCTCTAGCTCCGGCCCCTGACATAATCCTTCGTCAAATAGTTAAGTTGCTTTTCGATCCCTAGTTGAACAGACTTTAAATTTTGGTTCTTCTCTCCTCTGTTCTTTATATACACACACAGCTTCACAAGTTGAATTATAGTAATCAGATTCTCATATTTATTCTCATCTTATGAGTTTCTACTGCATATGAATGAATACTTAAGTGAATTTAGGGATTTTACCAATACAACCTCTAACAATTACAAGATTCAATCTAAAATTAAAATACCAACAGCCATCCAAACTAGCACGTTCTTCTACCAAGATCATCCACTGTTGAATGAGAGGCTGAACATATCCGTGCCCACATGCAGGAAGATCAACCTGTTTCGCTAGTAAATTTTAGCCGTTGAGCGATAGCCCTTTCACTCGGCATCGTTGGATTACTAAGGTCAACTTTCGTCCCTACTTGAGGATGAGTCATGCAGTTAAGCTTCTTTCTGCCTTTGCACTCGAGGGCCAGACGGAAGAAACCTTTGCATGCACCCTAGCCTTAATCTTGGCATGAGAGAATGAGAAAGAAATGCCTAAGGACATCTCCAATGTGAACCCCAAATCATCAAATTGCACCATTTTTGGTGCAGAGTTGCTTCAATGCAACACTATACTTTTTAAAGTTAACACGATATTTATTAAATAGCGACATACATATGATGATCTAACTTTATTTCAATAAAAGAATACATATATGAATTTTGAGAATTAAATTGCACAAATTTTGCGACTTCATAATATCTTAATATCCAAATTCAAAATTCATTGTACTTTTTTCTGATGGCTTGATTTAATATTTTTGTTGTAGTAGTGTTTTTATTAATTGTACTATATTTTTTTTATATTTATTAATGAATTTAATCTTCGTAATTTAATGTAATTATTTATTTAATAATTTATGTATTTATAAAATAATTAAATAAATAATATTTCAAATAAATAAATTATAAAGAATAAAAAAAGGGAAGAAATGGTTAAACACTGTTCATTTGGTGTAACTTTTGATTTAATGAATTGAAATGAATTTTGGTTTGGTGCAAAATTTAGTGTAGCACTAGAGATGGCCTAAGGAAGCTGCTTGAGGCTTCGAGATATTTACGCGACAAGGTTCTAAATCGTTCACCTAACCCCAGCAAGTCCCCAACTCCATTTGAAGAAAGCAAGCCCTCAACTCCAATTGAAGAAATTGAAATTTCAGATGCAATTGAGTTCATCGTCCTTACATTGCCTTGATGCAATGTCTGGACGGTTAAGTGGACATTACTAGAAATGTTCGTATATTTTGACATGATGAACTATGTTTAGTATTTCGTATCTATCTTAAAAGATAAATGTGCACATACATTTACAAATAAAATGATGTAAATTTTGTTTAATTTCTTATTATAGTTGATTATTGTCGTCAAATCTATTTTAAGTTGATTGCATTGTAAACTAATGAGGCTTAGTTCGACAAATCTAACCACCTTGTTAACCTCAATTTAATGTGACATTTAAAAAGAGAAAAAATTTAGCCCGTGTTCTCTCCAATTTTATAGGATTTATAAAGATATCCATCAGCAATTGAATTTATAGTTTCTAAGAGTTCTGCAAATCAGTTGGCCTTCCCTCCATTGAAGAATTTGAGGAAATAGTATAGTGAATTTGTAAGTCATCTCTTTTGTTCGACGCTTCAAATGTACGAGATGAAGATATTGCGTCGTGTTCTAGAATTTGCCGTTGCGTTTTTTCATCATCACTAGAGATGTATCCTAGTTTATTTGGATCCTACATATAATTGAACAAAATCACTCAATTTATTTATATTTATAGCTTTGAATGAAAGAAAGTGCAAATTTATCGCAGTAATTTGGCTCGTTTACCATCTGAAACAGTCATGATGAAGTAGGTTGAATGGCACTCGAAAATACTGAAACGGTATTATACAAGAATCAAAAGAATGAATCAAAGGGTGGTCATCTCAATCTAGAAGGCAAATTCATTGTCAAGAAGATTAAAGATACTTGTAAATTTCAATTTGTACTTTTAAATCACATTTTTCATATAGATAGACAACTCTTGGTGGCGAATGCATACTGGTCCAACCAAGTAAAATAAAAAAGATTCCTAAATAACATATTTGGCAAAGACACCTCTCACGTGACATGCATTTGTCCCTTGAAATTCAAATCAAGGGATGCATGCAACTGTCAACCTATCTGTACAAAATCTTCTGTACAAGTAGAATAATTGTTTTAATTAAAAATCTTGTCAAATTTGAGCTGGGTTCTTGAGGATCTGTACCTAAAATTGAATCCAATCAACTTTGGTACCGCATTTTTCTGAATTTCTCGATGAGTGATTTTATGAGGCAGACTTGTCAGTTTCGTGATATGGGTTATGGATAGGTTTAGCCTTGGTTTCTTGAGCTTTTTTAAACTCTAGTGTGGGGCTGCATTTCCTTTGTCTAACTATGTCGATGTTTACAGAGCGCCCTTATCATCTATCCATCCCAATATATTTTATTAAACTTAATCAAAGAAAATAACAACAACTTAAATCTAGAACAAGTTAACAAAACTTATAATGAGAACTGCTACGACATCACCAGTAATGTGGTTGTAGCAATTGATTTGACTCGTGGGTTACACGAAACCAAGATTACTGCATCCGTTAATTAGATGCCACGAAGCAGAGACAGAATAATTTTACCTGTCCTCTTTGCCATTGTTACGTCGGTTCAGTGCTTCGACATAGTTGGTGCCCAATTGTAGAGTATAATGCAGCTGATTTGTGAGTTAAGATATGATGCAAGGAAGTCAAAATGCAGAAAGGCATTCACCAGAATAAAATATACCTAAAGATTCTAAACTAAACAAAAGACCACTTGATAGTAGTGATACCATGTGAATACAAGGCATTGCTAATCACATTCTTATAGAGTAATTAGCATTATAATAAGACTGAATGATAATAAGTTTGTTCTTTTTTTTTTTTTTTTAATAGCAGTCACATAAATTTCCATAATTTAACATATTACCTACTAAAGGACAACATAGATGATAATCAACATACACACCATATGGAAGCAGTTATATTGCAGAAACTTCTGAGGTCGAAAGATAAATTACACATCATATAAGTAGCAAACATGGAAACTGTTTCGATGAGCAACAAATTATCTAATCCCACCTCGCAGGATCTGAAGACCGAACGTGAGTACGTTGCATTTTAACCATATGCAGTACCGTTTAGGCGTTAGCTCCAGTACTTGCTTTGTGCATTGCCTGCCTGAGTTCAGTCAAGAAGTCGCTCTGCAAACCAGTAGAAGGCCCACCTGCTGGTTGCATTAGCTGCAGGCAAGATGTCAAAAACCATATCACACGTGATGTGTTCTTTCCATTTCTTTTCCCCTTAGTGTTTTTCTTTGGGGTGGGGAGGGGTTGGCAAGGGCTCAAGTGAGAGGATAAGACATCATCATACCAAATGTGGAAGGACGACAGCTTGGCCCCAGGCTGGTGCACTTTTTCTTGAATACAAGATGGGCCTTTCTGGTAAACATAACGTGAAAAATTTAGAAATAGCTCTTTAACTCAATGCTAGAAAATCAAAAATTATATGTGAAAATTAACTGTTGACTCTTTAGTATCTGAATATCAATAACACACATTGTCAACCAAGTTTAAAAATTATAACCAGGTTTGGATGTTGAACAAGTATATAAACAAACTTTGAGAACTTGTTGCAAACATAGTGCATGTCAAAAATTTCACAAGAATGGAAGGTCAATATAGGTCATTACAGATTAGCAACCAAAGAACTTCTTGAGGAAAATAAAGAAGAGAGTGATGAAATGGATGGTAAATAGATAATGTTAAACTTGCATCATTTTCTTTTTTATTCGACAAAACAGTTGCTTAAAAGTTAAAGATTTACTATGGTACATACAACTAGTTTCAAATTTTGCTTGATAAGGACAATATATTTACTTCCAAAGTTTTGCAGTTCGATTTTATAATAATTAACTCATGTAAGTTGTTCCATGGATATGCAAATTTTTAATCTAAAAGTTACATGGGAGAACTCATATTTTTTCCAAAATTAAGCTTGCCCTGAGGTTGCGATAGGCGCACCGGATAAGACTGCATATGGAATTTGGTATAGAATCAGGAAAGTTCCCAATATGATTGTTTACAAGAGAACTGAATTGACTTGAATGAATTTTTTCTGTTCAATATATTGGAACCCATAACGAGCTTGAACAACATAGAAATGCTCTAGTATACTTTATATGTACATGGAATGTCCATATCTAGAATGTACACCCTAGCATAGTTTCAAGTGAAAAGAAATTGTATTACAAAAGATGACACATTCAAACAAGGCAGACAGAGTTTACCTGCGTATACAGTCATGTCTAATGATATCCATGACAGAAGGAAGCCTCTCTAAACAATCTGATGGGGATCCTTAACAATATAACGTTGAAGATTTGCCAAGTTGGGTACTTATTTTAGGAAAAACAATCAGGGTTTATTTGTAATGATTTTCTAGTATTTTGTTTCGTCTTTTAGTCATGCTTAAGTTAGATTAGTTGGAACCCTATATAAAGATATTTATGCATTTTATTACTTACTTTGACTATCGCATACAAGCATAATTCCCCCCCCACAAAAAAAACCCAATTTTTCTCAACCCTTAGAAATTTCTGATTGTTGGTTGTTTACAAGAGTTCTTCGTCACATCCTTATAGAATTATGATTAAACTAAACGCAAAAAGAAAAGGTAGCCAACAATTGAACTAGTTTAGCAGTTAGATCTTCAGCACTGCTTTTACTCACCAGCTGAATCTTCGGGCAAATTATTGAGTGCGGTCATGGCAGCTGTCCAACCTGCATTGGTAAATAGATAAGCAATCTATTTTAAACCAAGTGATTAATAAGACATCCAGGTATGTCACGTGCTAAATACATTCCAAAAGCGAGAAAGCTAGTATCAGCAGTGCACTTGTATAATACTCCTAGCCATCAATACCACCTAGAAGTTTTTCTCTGAACAGAAAATGAACAGTTACTCTGGAATGCAAGAATACTGAAATTTTTTTACTGTATTTCAAAGAAAAACAGCCAAACATGGTGTCCTGAAGTAATTACTGCAGCAATTTCTGCGATTCAAAAGAGTTAATAATCTACATAACATCAAAATCTAATTTTAGAGAAAAATAGCTTCAATAAGCAGCAATAGCAGGGTTAGCTAGTCCATTAACAAAAATATTTAATTAGGTGTAGCTCTTGCATATATTCCAATGACAATGATTGAACGCACTCAAAATTTAGAAATTACAATGCATCACAAGGGCAAATGACTATACAATGTAATCCAGGAAGTGAGAAAGCAAAACATACGGTCATTCAAAAGACGAAGAGCTTCACTGTTGCAACACCCATGTAAAGGTATTAACTTCGAACGAGGATTCTCATTTGTGCGATTGTTGCCACTAGCATCTCCATGACCTGCCATGGGAATACTTCTGAAGTTGCCAACTGTGTTCTTCTCACCATCATTAGAGTAACTGTTTGCCCGTTCTAGTCGATCTGCAAAATCAACTTATCAGAAAAAACAGAAAAAAAACTGTAAATATAGTTGGCACGAGCTTGTTGCGACAGTTGATCAAATATGCTTGATATTGGAAGGCATCAGATAATCCTGTTTCTCACGTCATGCATGCCATACAGAGAACACCCACTCATCATTTATGTGCCAGAAAGGAAACTAAATATTTTATTATTTGAATACAGTACTTCTCTCCCATCTTTTAAACTCATGAGATGATTCCCATGTTAGATTGAGATAAGCGCATATCATTTCCATCAATTTATGTTATTGTGTTGCATCTTTTATATTTTTAACATCGTCACTGATAGGGGGACAAGATCTCTGTATATCTGCTTCTCTCAATAGCGGTCCAATTTTTGAGGTAAAAAGATCAGCAATGGAAAGATGATTACTGAATTATTTTATATTCCTTTTAAAATGGTCTGTCCAACATGTTAAGTTACCAGCCACAATTTTTATTATCTTCCCCATAAACTGCTTTAAATTATGATCATTTAAGTCATCCTTTTCTTTTCCCTTATACATTTGGTATCTAACGGTTTTTCCTCATTCTACTTGGCTCCTCAAAAGAGAATAATCATCAATTCAAATAAATTCCCTTTGAAAGGAAAATTCATAGACAAGACTATCGTAAACAATCTTCTTGCCGCATGACAAAAGGATCTAACTTTTTACTTTGAATTAGTTCACTACGCAATGGAATTAGTTCACTACGCACTGTACATGGCAGAGAAGGAGATGATGAGAAGCAATCTCTTAAACTTGCTCTAGGTCTCTCAACAAGATTGATAAAACTTTATCGGCCATTAATTTACATTAGCAATCTAATAACAGTTTTATGAAGAAAAAAAGGAGATCTCAGAATTCAGAAAACATTTATCGGGATGTTAGTTAAAACTAACCATTGTGGCAAAAATTGTACGAGAGGAAAAAGAAGGTACCTCTTAGAGGTCAGAACACATAGCAGCATCAGTTCGATGTGATAATGCATCAAAGATTACTAGCTAACAATTAAAAAGAATCTCTCTAGTCAAAACTGGGGGCTAAAATATTGATTAACAAATAGTCAAAATGCTTTGAGAGTCGCTACTTATAATTCCGCTCTTCAACTTCCCAATCATTTACGAGCAACAAATCATTTATAGACATAATCAAGGGAATCCTGGTAAAGGAGACATGTTCAGACCTGGGTGTAAGGAAACTGGGATCAAATGATACATATACCAAGTTCCAAAGGCAATAAGAGAATGGCAAATGACATTCAATCAGACTTGTCAGCAAACCACAGGAAAGTTTTGGAGCCTTAGACATGTAGAAAACATTTTATTAGAAAAGCAAAAACTAAATATAGCTCTCTCCTCACATGCTAAACCTTAATAAAAACCTTTACAGAAATTTTGTCTTGACATGATCATGCTATGCTAATCATGAATCTCACTGCTACACACTAGTATAAAACTTCTACTTCAAAATATAGTGCAATTGAGGTATTTTCTGGCAGTCCTAGGCAATTTTGTTTAATTTTCCTCATCTTTGCGGTTCCAATTAATTGAATTAAGTATTTAGCATAAGGCTTCCAAGTACTCCAGAAAATGTAAACCTCTTAATACAATAGGATTTCGTTGGATTGAGTCTTCCCTTGGGATTCTTGTGCACCTATTTCTCTAAATAGTCTTGAGATTAGCCATAGATTTAAACAGGATCATCTAGGTTATGAACTTCTCATCCCAACTGGGCTTAGAGCACCTTTTTAGCCCTAATTTGAACAAAATCCCAGTACCTTTCTTCCCAAGGTTCACAAGACATCGGGAAATGTGTTTAGATCAATGAGAGACAAAAGCTGCTACGTTGATCATCAACACCAATTTTTCCAGATGTCTGCACACAAGGCTTGCAGCAATTGATAAATTTATACAAAACTTAGTAGCTAGGAACAGGTATTTAGACCTTGATCTACAAGAAAAGAGGCACCGATGAGAAAGTCTAGGAACTCATTTTCACACCAAACAAAATGGAGCTTAAATTCAAAAGTTTATATAAATGATCGAAGACCAAAATATCACTATATATAGGTATCCTTTCTCTTAATATCCATTTTTAAATATCTTCCTATATAAACTCCTGCATTCAAATAAAGGAACAAAGAAACAAAAAAGACAAACAACTACTTTCGCAGTTGAATCTTTTCTTCATATACTACTATATACATACGGTTGAAATAAATTGAACCATTATTAAGTTCAACTAATCAGTGAAAGGGAAATAACCGAAATCAAAAGCAGATACCAGCTTGAAATAGAAAGGAGAAGCAATCAGCAATGGCATCTCAATATAGCAAAATATTGAAACCTAAATATTGCTTAGACTCAACTTACCTCCTCCAGATTTACGTCTTCCGAGTGATCGGTTCCTGCAAGCAAGCAATAAATGATAACGTGAACACCCCAACCCAATAAATCATACCATTATTCACATAATTTTCACAAATCAACAAAAAGAAAAAAAAACAAAAATAAAAAGAAAGAAACTTCACACGCTTGCCGAGAGAGATAAGCAGAAAATTCTGTATTACCGTTGACTGGGAGGAGCGTAGCGCTTGACGGTGGCAACATTGGCAGTGGTAGCTGCTGAATCCATGCTCGGCTTTTCCAGCATTTTAAATTGAATTTTCACTTCACGGCTAGTGTCGGCTACCACCAAGCACCTACACCAACAGCTAATTGTACGAAGTATAAACTAATTGCTTTTTTGGGGGGGAAAAAATAAATAAATAAAATAATGCTCGGCGCAGAGGATAAAGGAACCACTGTCAGACGACACCGGAACTGATCGGCCGACTTGCTTCCCGACGATACACGGAGTCGCCGTACAGAGGAGAAATTGTGAGAGAAAGCACTGTTTAAATAATCATTCAGTGGCCTGACCACGCGGTTTAAATTTTGCTACAAACACGCGCTTCTCCAGAGAGTCCAAAGCACGCAGAGCGTTATTGTTTATTAGTGGGTTTTCGGGTTAAATCCGGCCGAAGGTCTATGACTATGAGACCAATAACTTTTGGAAATTGCTTTGTTGGATGAAAAAAGCTGACACTAATAAAGGGCCTATCTGGAAGCGATTTTTTCTCTCAAAAATTTGATTTTTTGATCATTATTTCACTGTTCCAGCCTTTATATTTGACTTATTTTCTCACAAGTGGACCTCACTTTTTTCCTAACGGTCAAAAAATCAATTCTCAAAATCACTCCCAAACAGGCTCAAAGTTTACAAAAAGCATAAGCACAAGGACCTAACTCCATGGAATAAGGAAATTATGCATGAAACTTCTTTCTAATTCTACTGTTACTATTGTGGTGACGACGTGGATGAAAGACGAAGAGTTAAGGAAATTATGCATGAAACTTCTTCCAAATTAGGTTTTTTTTTTTTTTTTTAGTCTAATTGTCCACGAAAGCTTATCGACTTGAGTTAAGTCTAGTTGGCTAGAAATTCTGAAATAGGTCTTGGTAGTGAGGCCTCATAAGCTGCTGTTTGGGCGCAATTCTTTGGAAAATTATAATTCGAAAAGTGACTGATTGTGCCTAAATATGTTTCTTTATTCCTCTCAATTTGACATTCACGTGAGATATAACTATGGCATTCATTTCATGTAGCTTTGCATTGCCAATTGTTCTCTTTTACCACTTTCCTTTCTTTCCTTCAAATAATGCACAAGATTTGAAAACTGGGGTAAAAAGTGACTTTCTTCATAATTTGTACCTTGAAAGCTGGTTTACGAGATTGCAAGTGGGGACCATTGATGTGATGCAAAAATCAATTTTTTTGGAAATAAAATTGCGCCCAGACGAACGCTAATTTTTGTATAAAACACGTGCAT
Source organism: Olea europaea var. sylvestris (assembly GCF_002742605.1). Lineage (NCBI taxonomy): Eukaryota > Viridiplantae > Streptophyta > Magnoliopsida > Lamiales > Oleaceae > Olea > Olea europaea. Next base: position 13,733,445 of record NC_036256.1, on the reverse strand, counting down.
ACCACTAGGAAGATCATGACATTTACAAAATGATTCATAAAGCTTTCATCTCAATTCAAATTTAATTGTGAGCAATATAGGTTAGTGATCATGTATAAAGGTGACTGTACATTTTTTTTTATCATACACATGCTTTATATACATAGAAATGATTTAATGAGCGTCAGTGCCAATTTAATGATTCGTCAATTAATTGGTGTGCTATGTCAACTGTGTTTAACATAAATTAAGTATCGATTCTCATTAGATCATTTTTTCATATATATTATCCGGATAATAGCTCTAAAAAGACAAATTGTCTATTTTGCATAATTGGGTCAAATATAAGACGCTAGGCGCAAAGGCAAAAACTACGGAGGCTATGTCTAGTACTTGAGAGCTCTTCCCAAATTTAAAATAAGAGGACATCAACGGTTTGAAGAAATTGGGATTGGAATGAAAAAAATCACGAGAAAGAAAATCTAATTATTTACATTCAAATTAGGGAATGGACCGTCAAACTTTTTCAGATAAAGAAAGGGGAAATAGTTTGACTTGATTGAGGCACGAGTTGTCACAATTCTTGCAATGAATTTACTGTTAGATTCAAACAAATGAAAGTCATTCTATGATGTTGCGTTTCTTTTCTTCTATGAGTGAAGGCTGCTTCTTTTTTCTTTTCTTTTTTTTTTTCCCCCAAATATATGAGAAATATTGGAATGGAGAGATTGAATGGGTTGGTGTTGTGCGTGTTGCTATGCTCATTTTGTCCATGTAGGAATCGATCATTTGAAAGATACAATTTCAAAAGAGTTATTATACATATATGGTGCTAATATTAGACACAATCAAAGCACATGCCATTTTAGTAGAAAATGTGGACTTACACCACTTGGACGAGATAGCATTGCACAAAAAATTATAATCTTCACGTTAGAATTGAGATTTACTCTACGGATAGCAAAAACATCCATCAAATTTGATATCCACGGGTCCCATCCCGATCGGGGCAGGGAATACCCACTTAATCGGGTCGAGCAGAGGTGGGTACGGGTAACACGGGTCCACCCCCATCCCCGTGCTTTGTTTTTTAAGAATTCAATACTTTTAATGGAAAAATTTCACGAAATTTCATTACTTCTAATAAAAGATGGTAACTAACATTATTTAAAGAATATGATAAACAATAAAAACTTTAGTTTACCAAATATATTCTAATAATTTAACTTTTAAGAATAAATAAATTAATTAAAAATTTTAATAACTATATTATTGTCTCACTCATTTGAATGAATGTAGTCAATAAAATGAATAATCAAAAGCTAAAAATAAAAAGATAAATGGGTACATAAATAGGGCAATAGCCCGCCCTGGCCCACCTTAAACGGCAAGGGGCGAAGCCCCATATTGCTCACACTGAACTTTGGGCCCATGCCCATTCCAACTCTCCATTTTTTTATTTTTTTATTTTTTTGAGAGCCCATATTTAAAATGCAATGGTGGGATGGACAATATTTGTCAACTTTTTCAGATTTTTTAGGTAACTCAAAATAAATGAACTTTTTGGATTTTTGGATGATTTAATTTCTATGATGATTTCGTGGATCTAATGAGTATTTTTAAAGTCTAAGATTTGATGTTTTTGGTATTGAGTTATTAATTGTGGTATAAAGAAAGATTTTTTTTTAATTTTTTTTATTTTTTGGGTTTTATCAATTTTAAGAAATTAATTATGGATTATGTGATTAGCAGAAAATTTAAGTTAAGGAGAAAAATTGGCAGTGGATCTTTGGAGAATTTTATTTGGGTAATTTGATTTATTTTTTAAGTCTCTAAATATAAACTTTGCTATTACGTATTTATAAACAGCTTCCTCTTCTTTTCTCACTATTGAAAAATACACTATATATATATATATATTTTTTTTTTTTTTCAGAAAAGTGATTTTTTTGGTAATTTACTCTGATTGTGTGAAAATATATCCATGCTAATCTCTGATGAAGCTATTGATAATAGTAGGATGGGTAGAGGGATTGTTTGTTGGAAAAAATTGAGTGAGCGGCTCACTTTTGGCACAATTTTCAATAGGACTCGTTGGTCCAATGTAGAATATCAAAGTTGATATGTGTTTTTCTTCGCGAGAACATCGATTTCATGTATTTATTTGCCAAAAATGAAGTTCGGGTGACTGAGAAATTGAAACTCAAAGTTTGTCATTGGAAGTTGATTTTGTGGGAAAAAATGCATTTATCTCACATAGGAAAATCAAGGAAATTCAAATCACTTTATATATGGCTATGCTTTGGAGATGTGTAATCATGTGTAGTATAGAGGCTCTCTCCACGTGCTCGCGCAAGGGGGTGCAAATCACGAACCGAAATAGCCTTCGAACCTTCAACTTGGGTACGGGCGCGACCTGCGCACAGGGATGTCGGACCGAACAAGACAAAAATGGCCCCATTGGAGAGCCTACGTTTTGCCAAATTTTTTTTGACCTTTTCCAATGACTTTTGAGTTTCTAAACTGAAAAAACTCCAATGGACTCCTAATATTAATGGGTAATATGCCTATAAAAAACTCATTCTCCAGCAATCTAACACACTCGAAAATCTCACTTACATTCCCGCATACACGATTTTTTTCTGCATTTCTTATTCTTGTTCTTGTGGTGATATTGTTCAGATACTAGATCAGTTCGCCGGAGTAGGACCGCGATGCTCGAATTCTGCTTATTTTCTTTGTATTCTAGGAGACAGTCACTCGAACTGAACCTTTAGCACCTACAGTGAGGGGGCGAAACTGTTTTAAGGAAACTGTGCACGCACATGCCTCGGTTTGAAATATGCTGCAATTTGTGTTTTCTTTCTACAGATTATTTTCACATTACTATTTAATTCATGCAGTTTGTAGTTTCATACTATGTAGCTTCCAGATTCATTGTTTATAGTTTTAGCCTGCAGTTAACTTATATTTCTGATTTTGTGTTGCTAAACATTTTTTTCAGTCGTTGGAAAATTCTAAAACGGAATTTTTTTTTGATAAATTGAAATCGTTAGCCTTGTGGTTATTAATTTCAATAGTCCGCTATTGCAATTGAATAAAACTTATACAATTGGTTTTATCCACTAGCGACTTGTTTTCCTACATTGTTTTCTCTGTTTGTTTTCGTGCTCTTCAAGTGACAAGCGTCTCGAGAGCTATTGACACTTAGCTCCTGTTTGGTTCAGCTAAAAAAGCCGATTAAGTTAAAATTTTGATTTTTATCTTAACCAAACAAGGAAATGCTATTGTTTGTTTTATGTTTTTTTTTTGGGGGGGGG
>NC_036256.1:13721959-13729652 GCF_002742605.1 Olea europaea var. sylvestris | reverse complement strand
AAAAAAAAAAAAAAAAAAAAAAAAAAAAAAAAAAAAAAATCCAGAAAACTGTGGGGTCATTTGACCCCACATGACCCCATGTGGGTCCGCCCCTGGTCTTCACACAGGTTATCAAGGCGACTGTACACATAGTTATATTATTTATTATCCAATGGAAGATTACCAGCTTCGATATCAGAAAATCAAATAGGATCTTACTATGAAAAGAACATTTCTTATTTGATGTCTCATGATTTAATTCTACTGCAGTGACCAACAGCCTGTAAATCGTCATGTGATCTATGAAAAAAATTGTTTTTTTAATATTTTGTTCGCTCATGAGGCAAGCATCTTTCCTGTTCTATTCCATTTTGTCCAATAGCCCGATGTCTCACGTTCCTCGTGTTTGAACTATAAATTTCTATCAACAATTGTATGTGATATATCAAGGATATGTTCCTCATGCCCTGAACTATAATGTCTATGAATAGTACAAAACGTTCTACATGGCATGCCGCGCACGAGCCCAAGGTGTCTAGGAAGTGTCCATTGAGTGTCAACATTTAAAATATGTAAAAAAATCAGACATGCTTCAATGTAGTTCGAATTATATATTTAAAATATTTATCTGCTGGGAAGGAAGGATTTTAGGTGTGTAGTAATTTTATGCTAAATTTCATATTTGAATCCTAAGATCTTCATATCTGCCACGATCATACTGATTGAATAACATAATAACAAACGACAGAAATACTATTCCTGCTGATTCTAATTGAGATGTTATGCTTATCTTATTTTTATCTGTTATTGTAGATTCATTTGGATTTGCTGAGAACGAGGCTGGCTGAAGCTCATGCAGAGCATCTTGATGGGGGATGCAGGTTAAAGCCTGAGTTCTGTGTTGAAACAATATTTGAACTAACTGCATTGTACATGAAAGTGCAAGACTGTGATACATTTGAGATTGTAATATAGCCAGCTACCTTCCATTTAGTTCTTTCGGATAATATATTCATGATTTACTTGTAAATTTATTCAACTGCTTGTTCCTTTCCTTATGACCTCTTGGGTCTATCCTTTGCCCAATCTTCAAAAGCGCCAGCTTTGACGTCGAATAGTCTGAATTGCGTTTTTTATTTTTTAATATTTTTTTGGGGCTCCACAGGTAAATTTCTTTTAACAGAAGATGCTAGTCTCTTGAAGCATTATAGCGGGTTATACTTGCCTTGAATTCTTTTAGTAGTTTGATTTATTATTATTATTATTTTAGTCTTTCTATATGTTGTGTTGGATTGGCTTCTGTCACCATTGTCCATTTGAGATTGAGATTCTTATTTGTCTCTATTTCTTGTACAATTTTAATGATAGCTATACTTTTGGAATGTGTTTGGTGTACATAATTTTATGTACATAAGTGGACTTCACATCTACGTGAGTGTATGAACACCCTTATGTACAAGTAAATTTATCCTAACTGGCAAAGGACGGAAATCTTCAAGGCGGGTAGTTCAGAGGTCACGGGTTCGATTTATGGGGCTCTTGGAAGGCAAGCTCTCTCCTGGAAGGCAGAAGTTCTCTTAGAAGGCAAGACGCATACATGAGTTTGATTCGCTCGGCACTTTGACAGTTCAGTTGGGAGGGCTCTTGAACCCTGGCCAGTTTGGGGCACAACTTGTGATTTACCTGGTCTGCGTGAAGAGGGGCTGGATTGTAGGCCTCAAGATTAATCGCTATAAGGCGGCCACCTAGGTATCAAAAATAATATAAAAAAAAATAAAAAAATTCATCCTACTGTTTTTAAGCGGCTTTAAAATTATGCTTACTAGTTACCAGTCTTTTGGAATAGTGAGAATTAGGGCAGTCGTTTGTTCGCCTATATATTTGAACATTTGTACTTGAGGATCAGCTCAACTGGGTGATAGGCATATAGAATTTGGACTATCTGTTGGGCGAGGTTCGAAAATAGATTATCATTGGTGTAAGCTATAAATAAATAGAAATGAGTGATGAATAACAAAATAGTACTTTTGGATTTTACTACATTGTGGATAAAAAGTAAGTTTTACTTATAATGTTTATAAATTGAATAGATGCCAAACATGTAATTTAAATTTCTTTGGTAGCAGTACTCATAACATATAACTTATTGGGTTTATCTTAATCTCAAATTCAGGACCCTCGACTCCAAATCTCAAATTTAAGGTCGTTTGTTCACATTATTCGGTTACTTTAACAAAAGTTCATGTACCATTCATGTAATCGACTTATCAAAAGTTCATGCCCCATATAATGTGGTTAGAAAGTAAATAAAAGTTATTGAATTACATAAAATTTGCAGTTAAAATTGAAATTTAACAGCTTTTCCAAACAAGAGCACGGCTCTATAGGAGAATGAGAAATTCTCATTGCACTTGTAAATGTTCAAAGTACGTGATAACATAATAAAAGACAAGATTCTAACTTGATTTGTCTTCTTTAATGATATCTATTCCAATCGATCCAATCTATCAAACGTGCCATAAGTATGCATAGACAAGGATTTTTTTATTTTTATTTTTAAATGACCATGGGTGTTCGAACCAACTTACGTGCACCTTGACTAATCTCACGAGATCCTGAAGTTTACAGTCGGATGCTCACCTCAGTAACCCTGAAGAAACATAAACTGGTGACCATTGAGAAACAAACACCAAAATTGACCACTGAGCTACCTTTCAAGGTTGTATGCATAGACAAGTTATAATCTACATTTCCTAAAAATTTTATGCTCCACAGCACATACCTTTCTATTAAATAACAAGCCTTTAAAACTCTTTCCCTACGATTATTTACAGAATAAACAAGCAGTCCTATACTGTTGGTTATTAACATGCTACACAAACCATCTTCTAAAGCAAAATACAACAGCCCAAAGAAGGACAAACATATCAAGTAAAAAAACAGAGCCACAGGGTAAAAAGTTTCAGCTGGATTGTAGCTGACAATTTATTAAAAACATCACAATCAGAAGCATCATTCAGCAAGCTTGCAAAAGATGCCCTCAAGATTTCTTTGGCAATGATGTTCTTGGAAGGATGGAGTTGGCAAGATCTTCATTCAGCTTGACAGGTAGTGGCGGCATCTGCTTCATTAATTCCGGCATGTCATTTAAGCTGCAATCAAATAATTCAATTTAGCATGTTGGAATTATTCGAGTCTGTTTGATAATTAACAGGTGATATCTTGTTACGGATGCGTGTTGGGCAAACATTTATGCTGATATTTGAATTATTGAGCAATAAATATAAAAATATCCACAATGTAACCGTCACATGTACTAATTACATTGTGTCGCAGTACCATTGGTTTGGGACGGCGTGTATACGGGGTTGGGGGATGCGCTTATGCTTGCACAAATATTTCAATCTTCGAATCCAAAAATAGGCATGGACGTTCATTTCTGAAGACACAAGTTAGGATTCTTATTGAACTATAACTTGCTGAGAAAGCAGACTTATGGATGAAATCAGATATACAATATTTCCATATTTGAGCAAACAAACATTTATTCATCTATATAATGTCTTACCAAAGTAATGTGTAAATACTAAAGCTCTTAAATATGTCATACACAATCCCCTTCTCTGTTTCTAATTTCTTTTCTTTTCTATCCAATGAAGGAGAATGGGGGAAACAAATTAATTTTAAAATTACTCAATTCATCAAATCTAAAAGAGATGCATTAAAATATGATAATAGAGTTTTGACTTCCAAAGTTACTAAAGCCAAGTCAAATTTATTTTGGAGTTAGAAGACTGATGTTGCTGAAAGAGCTGCTTCCAATTTTGTTCGAGAGACTTATCAGAGACAATTTTAGAATAATTTCAATTTCCAATTCTCTTCTGGGATTTTCTTTTCGGCAGTTATCTTTTTTTGCTTTTTATTTGGGAGAGAAGGGGTCATGTTTCACAGTTTCGGGGTGGTGGTCTCAGATGTAAATCTGAGCAGCACATGGTCCCTTGTGGAGGGCTACTGGTTTCTGAACTACAGGAATAATAAACTGATGACGTCCGTCTCCATTTCTGAATGCATTCTTCCAAGGAAATAATTAAAAGAAAAACAAGTATGCACTCTTTGTGAAACTCCTTGCATCTACGGAGACAGCAAGCATGAGACCTTAAGCTTTTTACTTAAACCTTTGTAACGACTATTATAATATATCCTCTGGAATATTTTTTATGGAAGATCAAACTTAAATGAGGAACTAAAAGACCCTACAAAGATCAAAGATTAAGGGTATGCTTGGATTCAATAGTCATGTTTCTGTCTTTCTATCTACACCAACGAACTAAGACCTCGTTTGGGAAGTATTTATATACGGTTTAACTTCTAAAAAAAATAGGAATGAGTGGTGGAAGAGGGTAGTACTTACAGCCTCAACCAATTACATTGAAAGTTGAAGTTAAAAAACTCTTTTCTTGCCTTAAAAATGGAATGCTAGAAACTTGAAATTGAATTGTTTTCAGGAAACCCATTTGTTCTTGTTATCCAAACATTACTTTCCTCCCTTACATACCAGAGAAAGCATTCCTATAACCGAAACCAAACAGAATCTCAATCGTGCGAGTCGCGACCATTAATAACTGGAATATTATCATGAAGACTAAACACATTTAAAAATGTAAAGGGAAACCTAAACTGAAAATAAACAGGGAAATCAGTGGAGGCATCTATTCTCTATGAAAGATCAATCCATGCCAGATACGGAAAGCATAACAACATATAGATGTAGAGTGTAATTAACGTACTCGTTTAAGATTGTCAAGATATTGTTTCGAGCTTGACAGAAGAGATTGATGTTCTCATTTATCTGCATGTGTATACAACAAGAAAAGTTAACATAAATATCATGAAATCACTGCTAAGGAAGAAGCTTCCCAGTTATGATTTGATGGGGCGCATATACAATATGGCTATTAATTAAAGTCTATGAAGCAGAAGGTACAAACACACAGGATTTAAAAAAGAAATCTATGACCACATAAATATCTTAATAAGATGTATCTTTACAAACTGATATATGTAGTGCAGTAGACTCTTAATTTCCAATGTTTCAGAAAATTCAACATTCAAACAATCCTCCACTGAGTTCCATATCCAGATCAGTCATCATTTGACAATATCTCACAACTATATCCATTAGTTCAACGATAGAACAACTTGTAATATGAAATCAGAAATAATTATTGTACACCATAATCGGAAAAAAAAGTGGGTTGTTAGGGTATCCTAGCATATAATGTTAATCCACATTATTATTCAACTTTAACTTGTATTACACCAGACGACAGGTGTGTCTGCATGATTCCAAAATAATGAGTGAATTGCCAAAAAATGAATTCTCATCCAATTGTTGTAGATTATTAAATTAAACAAGATATCTTTCAGCAACCGATGAGAGAAGCATTATATTCATCCTAGAGTTTTCTTCATCAAGATTTACATATGTTTGAACCCTTTCAATTTTCAATAGATATATGTTCTGAAAAAGTTAAAAAAAAAAAAATAATAATAATAAATAAATCTTATTAAAACTATAGATTACCTTGAAAGCAGAAAAATTTGCAGAAATTTGATCCAGGGCCTGAGCACTTTGCTCGAGAAGCTGTCCAGTCGCTCCACCAATAGCTGCAATTCATAAAGACTTTATGAACTCCTCATTTTTTAATAGCTTTTACAGTATTTATTAATAAAAATAAATAGTTAAGGGTAAAAAAGAAAAATTTCTCAAGAATAAGAATTATGGACTGCACCTTCGCGTTGTGCACAAACAGCTCAAGTAAAAGTTTACAAATAATGTGAAGTTCAAATTAGCCCAGTAGAGGTTCTTGCTATGCCTTTCATTCTCAAGTAAGCAATTAGCTTAATGCAAGTCTACATCAAAATTCTTTACACTTAGTTGACCAACATAACTTCTCATTAATTGCTTAATTTCAAAGCTACAAACTTCCGGATAGCAGCAAGTAATTGAGTTATTTTATTTATTATTATTAGCATTATTATTATTTAAAAAAGCAGACAGCTAATTGAAAAATCAGAGCATTTTTTCTGCATTGTGGATAGTAGTAAATCACAATGTTATAGGTTTTTTAACTCAGATATACTAGTTTCGTTCACAAGATTCTGATTCTTCTCTAATTAGATACTCATTGGTTGTCACATGCATTTAACTCTTAAAATGATTTTACAATAAAGGAAATTCAAATGAAGTGCCCACCTAGGTTGCCTTGGGTTAAAGAACTCCCTTTCTCATGCTTTTTCTTAAGACCAATCAGCATCCAAACTTCCCAAGAAAACTGATGCATAAGAAGCATAGATCTATAGAGAACTAGTCCACATTTAACCCTCTTTTCCCCAGAGACTATTCTAAACCCAATTGTCATGTCGAGGTTAGTAAAATAATAGAACTGTAATACATACAATATATATTAAACATTAACTTGCAAGTGACAGAGCTTCCACCAGGAGTGTATTATTGACAACCTAGTTAATCAAGTTCATTGACTGCAAGTGGACAAAAAAATTCATTCTCACCAGGACTATTCAATTACAACATTAAGCTTGTTGTAGCCACACTTAGCTTATACATGAAAGCAAAGATGCAATTTAGAAACCTAATTATCCTATGTAATATCCTTTCCAATATGTTCGAGCTCATTAAAATAGCAACATCCTCTTTGAATGAGCAGGGGTGTTGAAATATCTTGTAAATGAAGATAGAGGAGAAGAATATTAAGAAACTAAATTGTGATCAGTAAAAGAAAAAAGAAACAAAATTCAGACCTAGTTTATTAAGTACAAGTTGCAATCATATGAAATGGCAAGAGAAAGCTACTTAGCAGGTCATTACTGAACAAAAAAATAATCTACTTACCAAGAGAAGCTAGAATAGGCATAATGAGATTACTGCTTTAATAATGATGCAGAAACAGTAGTGACATTGATCCATAAGAAGCTTAGCAAACTCTTGGAATAGTTTAAGCTAATTTGACAAAAGCTTAAGCAAAGAAAATAATTGAAGCATAATTGAAAGTTGATGGACCTTTATACGAGATTCCGTCATCACTGTCCATCGACATTGCTGATTGAGCATATGGAGGGGCATTGGAGCGGTTTGCAACTTGTGATGATTTTGGCAAAGAATCTGTAGCTTTTTCCTGAGGATCCCATTAAAAGAAAATAGAAATTATTTTATGAGAAAATCTACTTCAAACAGAAATGACCTCAAAAAATAAATAAATAAATAAATTATAATAAAAAATAAATTGGAGTGGTCACCCAGTTTCCAAGCACATGAGTACAGGGTTATACAATCAAAAGACCATACTAAAAGAACAGATTAGAGAGATTAATGGATGCAAATGCCAGCAGCCCTTTTTATACCAACGTTTTATTTTTTATTCATTTATTATTTTTATTTTTTTTGCATGTTCACTTTTTTTTCTGAGGATAGGACAAAAATATAATAAATAGCATCCAATATATTGCTCAAGGATGATCTTGTGCTTAACACCAACATTACCGAGTTACATGGATCAATAAAGTAAATAAATGAAACCAACAGAACTTACATAAGAGCGGGAACTTGATAACTACCTTCACACGAATGATATTTTTCATTTTAAGAGACTACACAGCCTTTGAATAACTGTCCTACAAATTTAGAACAACATAT
>NC_036256.1:13702184-13721894 GCF_002742605.1 Olea europaea var. sylvestris | reverse complement strand
GGAACGGGGATTCCCACATGTTCTCTGGTAATTAAGCAGAAACATTACCAAATAAGCAAAACTATAGCACATTAGATTTGGCCATTCTCCCCTTCACGATGGATCGATCATCGATGCGGGATGTCCTTAAAAGACTATCATAGCCTACCAGCTAAATTAGAAGAATAAATGGCCTGCAGTTAAATTCTTCTGAGAAATTAAAGGCCACACTGCATTTCCATGTCACCTTTAAGGTTTTAACCTTAACACACTCCTCCAGTAATCAACTTTCCATTGTACGTCACGCATAATCTCCCTAAAAACATAGTCACTAGTCCTTTCAAGCCCCTTGTACTTTCCAGCAGCACTTTCTTTCCACAAAATGAGCAGCAGAAAGAGTAATATTATTAGACCATTGCTCAAAGCTCCCTAGTTCCCCCTTTAAAGGCCTTAAATATCCAGATAAGCTCTTGTTCTCAAGTGTATCTGTCGTGCATAAGTTGAAATGATCACAAATGGTGCGACACTGTGCTAGAAAATCTTCAATGAGAAATATATGCAACAGAGTTTCAACCTATTCTGCAGGTTGTAGCAGCTTCCTCCAAGTCATCTAGGGAAAAGGGAGGGTCATCCAAAAGCTCAAGCTTTCATTCTCCAAATGTGCACCGACTATCGAAACTGAACCATTTTTCAGACACTGTCTTGCTCACACTATCTCAACACACATTTGCACTGGTATGATTGCCTTTTGTTTGAAATCTATCCCTGACACTATTGTATCCACCAGCATCGACAATCCCTTGCCTCAAAACATCATAGCTATGAGAGGAATCCTCAAAGCATCTTTCTAGGAAGCCAAGAGGTCCCTTTTATTGTAATGCAGTATTGAACAACTTATTCTTCTGCATATTAGGCTTTAAACTGGAAATAACGCTCTAAACCCATCTAATGTCTTCTTGATCCTGTTAAAGTGCTGAGATAATCTCATACATGTACTCGGCTATTTAAAAATTTACAAATTAAACCAAATCAAGCTTCTTCCTGATACTGCAAACTATTAATCACTTACAATGCTCAAAGCATATATGAGCCACTAGAGAACACGAGCAAGCAAAACACCATCACTTCACCCTCTAATGCGACTAAGTTGGACTAAGATGAAATAGTGAAGATTTATGTCAACATCAATAAGGCAATCAATTTATTAAAGGATTGCTTGGATGCCTAAAGTATTAACTTTCCTTTTTCCTTTTTTTTTTTTTTTTTTTGGCCCCGTGTAGGGGGAAGGAAGAGGATTAAAGGAGAAAATAATTACAAATTCAGGACCCCAAACATACTGAAAAGCAACAAAATATAGATACTCTTTCAAAACTCAAATAACAAAACATAGTCATCATAAACATATGATTTCGGTTGTTCATAAGGCTCTAATACATCCAGGAAATGAGGAAGATAAGTAAGAGGCTTATCACTCTAGACCACATAGCAGAAATTAGAAGGCCATTTCTTATGCCATGTTTACCTCATTGCTAGGATGTGGAGCATGCCAATGTCCAAATATATTATAACATTTCATGTATTAAAGGAGTCATTTGAAGTGTTATCTAGATACTAACAGCACATGCTAAGAATAAGAGAGGTGACTCATCCTTAAATGTTCACATGGATAGCTAGGAACAGATAATAACATGCTTCATGTTCAAATACCTTTTTATCTTTACTTTTCTTTGATGAATTGTGATCATCTTTCCTTCGCTTGCCATTTTCCTTTTTCTGCAAAACAGTAGAACATTTAAGTCATAATCGATGTAATCAGCTGAAAATAATAAAAGGGATAGGAATTAGAGTCACTGCTAACTTCATTCTTGCTCTCATGATCCATCAACGAGCAAATTTCATTTATTAATGAGCATGAAGAACTTTGATTCCATTCCATTCTCAACCATTTGTCTTTCCACTTTTTTCAAGAATACAATATACATCGTCCATAAAAAGCAGCCTATTGTATTAACCCTCTTCAACGAGTGAAAATCAAACATTTAAATTGACTCTGGCATCATAAACTTGATATTACAAACGATTTCCTTTTTCTGGGTAAAGTCTCACACTAGCCTTGAATTCTTTACTTGAGTTTGAGGTCGTCACCACTGTTAAAATAAAACTACAGTATGTTATGAAAATTTTCAACGTTACAACTATCTACAGTTTTCAGTATTAGTTAAACAAAGAAATGAAGGTCATGTATGTACATTCTCTCTAAAGTTAATGCAAAATTCGTGCTTCTTTGAAAGTAAACTATTAACCGAAGAGGAAACAAAAAAAGAAATGGAAGTTGGTCAAGAACCACACTGAATCCCACTGAAGAAAGATGTGGTTAACTGAGTCTATACAAACCAAGTGGAGAAAGATCAAGAAGCATTTCAACAAGGAGACAAATTTTTTTGTGTCTCAGCACAAGTCTTCTTTACGCATCTTTATTGGTTTTCATGTAAAACCCTTGTTTTCAGAAAGCTCAAAGACTAACGTGCAAGATTCTGAAACCATCTGAAAGTTAAGGGACTGAATCTAACTTTTCATAAAGTTCAGGGATCAAATTGAACAAATATGAAAGTACAGGGATAAATGTAAGGAGAAAATATTATATCAGCAAAGTAGTTCTTCTTCACCCTAGCAACCTACAGCTGATTAGTGGAAGCCCAAGAAATCTCCCAAGAGCTTCTTTATAGCCGCAATACCGTGAAGAGGAAGACGTCTTGAAGTCAATACAGCAGAGACTTTGCACAACCAGCACAAGATGCTCACAACCAGAAGAGACACTAACAAAAGCCTGGTTCAAGCCTCGTGAACACAAAGAGAGGTCCCCTGGCCTCTAGTGCACAAAAGGACAGGCTCCAGAGCCTGAGTTAGAAAATGGTGTCAACGTCATAGAGGAGCTCGTCGGAAGTTACAAAGCATTGAAAGGCTTTGCCAGATATCACAAAGCATTGATGTGGTTGGAAAGGGATCGCGCTCCATCAGGTTACCTTCACCAGAGCTCACAGCTAGTATTGACTGGGTTTTGATGTGGCTCTAGGATTTGCAATTTGAAACCCTAATTTTCAGATCCCAATTTTGAAACCATATTTTTTAGAGCTAGGTAGAGGATAGAGATTGCCAGGGCAATTTAGAAGGTAAAGGTCGTAGGAGCAATTTAGAGCTAGAGTGCCATAGGAATGATTCAGAGGTTAAGGGTCGCAGGAGGATTCAGCTAATATTTTAGAGATATTAGGACAACCAAAGTTCTGATGCCAACTTGAAATTTAAGCTAAATTACTTGTATTATTCATCAAATTAAAGGTTACTCATACAAGATTAATCCTACCTATAGAAGGAAAATGACAAAAAGAAAGATCATATTAATAAAGGGAAAAATATTAATTAATATCTAGACTAGGATATAAGCTAGAGGAAAATATTTTCTTAATTTCCTATTCCAATTTTCCAATTGTAACTGTTTCCAACAGGCAATGAGTTCAAGGATATTACTTTAACTTTAATGATTGCTAAAAATGTATATTGTATTCTTGAATTCGTTTCTATTTAATTGGAGTTTGAGCATTCGTCATGCCATTAACAATTGCAATTATGCTTCTATAATTAATAAGTTCAAGTATCTTATAAAAAAATGAACTTCATTCTATGACAAAAAATACCCAACTACCAAGCTTTACAACCTAATCACATCCAAAAACCTCGTGGATGTGTAGGTTTGTATAATATTTTTTTTTTCCTTCCACATTTTTCTCAATTCTGAAGTACAATGTCTGGCCAGGCATAGAAATTAGCCCCAAAAATAGAACACTTCTATTATAATTTGTCAATCCTGATCACTGTTTCTAGTTTAATTTTGATTAAAAGAACTTAGATGCAAAACCAGTTACATCCGGCTACGTTGAAAAGCAAATAACAGTAACTACTCAAATGAGAAGGACAATGACAAAATAAGAGCTTACAGTCATCCATCTACAACGTAATGCCACATCTCGAACTGTCTTATCTTTTAACGCCTGAGCAATTTTAGCATACCGAACAATGGTGGTATCTGAGGCATATCTGCAAAAGGGTGCATTAAGGTATCAGAGCAGTGTGCAACATCCACGCATTATCCACGAGAACATATAACCAGCTAGATGGAAACATTTGGGAGTATAAATATTCTATCTAAATAGCCAGCAAATATGTTAAATAGATAAATACTGATGTGAATTTGAACATTTTGCCTTGGTGTGACCAAGGACGTTTCTTTTCAAAATTTTATTGATAAATTAAGAGTTGAAAATGGAGCATTTACAGCTAAACCTCAAAGTATTGATGCACTATGAAGTATGAGGACAATAATTTTGTCACAGTTGTCGATATGCAGTCATTATGTGCAAGTTTAGAATTTTTATTGTCTCTATTGTAGTGAAATACAATTGAAATCACTTCAAAATGTTGGATGTGTGAACGCTAATTATATTGTTTAATTATTATAGGGGTATAAGGGGTAGTTTGCTCGTGTACCATGTTGCCCCAATATTTCTTATCTATATAAAGGATATTAAGGAAAGTATCTGTTTATCTTTTTCTGCGTAGAGATGATATAATACAGAGGCATGAGTTGCCATAGAACACGTATTTTTCTTTTGTTTAGAGCTAATTGAAGTACAATCTTACTGTGGCAGGTAGACGTAGTGCTTTCGATTTTCTAAGTTTCGTGCAATTATTGCTTATTAGTCCATAACATAAACCATAACACAAAAATCCAGGCCTTCTAATTTCCTGTTACACAAATTAACCAAAACCCAATCGGTGGGTATACCCACCACAGATTCATCAGTCTCTGAATACTGAAGGATCCCATGGACCTGAATTATACTTCAAGCTAGACTGCATAACCGTGCTTCCATTTCATAAATTATCCTAGAAAGGAGTCGTGAGGTCGAATTCCAAATTTCTTTATGCCCACAGGTGGTAAATAATCAACAATTTAGCTAAATAACCAACCAAAACCATCATCTTATACATAATACGAGTCCTAAACTTGATTCAATATCTACAGTAGAACACCCAAGGACCCAAATTCAGCACAAAAGTGTTGGATAAAACTAGCCAGAATTTCAGGCAAACTTTCAATGATAGCAAAAAACTAAAAATGGCTCGCGCCTAAAAAATTAACATGTTTGCATGTAGACACGGTAATTACATACACATATGCAGAATTAAGAAGAAGAGAGAATCGGGAGCTAACTTTGTGAGTAAATTTTCAAGGGTAGACTGTTCCTCCGTGGACCAGTTAACCGACAAGCCGGGGTTGTGGCGGAGGGCAGCCTGGGTAGATCTCGCCATGGAATTCTCCTGCCCGCCGTTGCTACTTGTAGCGCCACCATTGGCATTCTCCTGCCCGCCGCCATTACTGTGGCTATTATTATCATTATTACCGTTGCTATGACCCGCTGAAGGATTCGCACTAGCAGCCATAAAAAATCTACTCCGAAATTCTGAAACTTTCTACAAATCGATTCTGTTTATGGAAATTTCAGTAAGATTAATGAAATTGATAAATCTTTGCTGGGAATTTGGACAGATAACAGCTGGAACGGACAAATTAACAGAGGAATGGATAGATTTATATAGTTATTACAGAGATTGGATAAACACGAGGTAGAGAAAATCTGTACGGAAAATGGAGGTATGGATTTGGTTTCCAAATTTATAAATTATAAGCAGCCTTCCGTGTTTTATTGAAAGGGGGCCTTTTAGGATTAGACTTCTCTTGAAAATAATTGAGGGCTTGGATCAGTTTTGCAAATTAAAGATTTCAAACATCTTGTAGTCGAGGTCCTTAACATATTAAACCTGTAAAAATGAGTCCTTAACTTTTTATACAATTAGGGCTTGGCTTTGCATAAAAATATTTTAAACTTAAATTTAAGTAGTTTATTTTGTAAAAATAACTTCTAAATTTACCTTTCTTTTTACTAATAAAACGTATGTTCTACTTTCTAGCCGCCAAACAAGCTCTCGCTTTATGTTTGATTTTCGTTTTTCTCCGTAGTTAATGTATTAACTACAATTGTGTATAAGTAAATGAACTAACATAAGTTGAACATTTAATTGCAAATTAACAAACATTAATGAAACATTTAATTGAATAAGAACAGTTTAAATCAATATTCAATCGAACAGTAACGAATATGCAAAATTCTACGTTTTAAGATCATATTCAATATCGCGTTCAACAATTTACATTATGACACATTTGATGTGTTGAAGTAGATAGAATCATACACTATTAAACAAGAAATAAGTTGAATACTTGTTCATTGTGAAGATATATATTAGTGTTATAAAACAAATTTCTTTGACACACTATAATCGAAAGGCGAACAAATTTCTTCGACACAATATAATCAAAAGGCCCAATCGGGAGCAATACACATTATTTCTTCTTCAATGATCTTCACATCACTTCTTAAACATTTGAAAATCTCTATGGCTGTTGAACTGACCAGTCGACAGCGAGTGAAGTACAAAATGCTGAGCCGTTTGCAGCCATCCCTCAAAGCTTGCAGTCCTTGATCACATAGATTCCGACAACGATTCACATGAAGCCTTTTCAAGTTTTGACAGTTTAAACCAATAGATTCCCACCCAGACACCCGAATTTCATGACATAATGCCAAGTTCCACTCCTCAAGCAATGGACACCCCTTGGAAATTGCCACAATTGTCTCATCTCCAGTAGTTCTACATAATCGAAAATTGAGCACTCTAAGATTGGCTGCATATCCAGCACCAATTGATAACAACCCATCTCCTTGAATGCACCAGATTAGGTTAGACACGCTCAAGTACTCGAGTCCACCTCCGCTGACAATGCCCATTATTCCTTCGGGCTCAAGCTTACATGATTCCGCTTCTAAATTAGTCAGAGTCTGACATCCTAGAAAGCCAATGCCATTGACATTTTTGCAATGTGATACCTTGACAGCCCGGAGCTGAGGGCATTTTTGGGAAAGAGCTCTTATCCCATGATCGGATATAAGCCCACAATACGAAAGATTCACATCTTTCAGACCAAAACAAGATTTGGACAAAGTCTCCAATCCAATATCAGTAACATTGCACCTATAAAGACTTAGATTTGTCAGTGAAGTACAACCACTTGCCACAAAGAATAGTCCATGATCGGTGATCCCAAAACAACAATCCAGATGCAAACTTTGCAAGTATGAGCCACAATGTGCCAACAGAGATAACCCAGAGTCCGGGAGATCGGTGCATCCAGACAAGGATAATGACTGTAGTTGTTGGAATCGGTTCAACAACCTATGTAGATGAAATGAGGTAATTTCAGTGGAAGATTGAGATAGAGATGCAATGCTTCGTTGGGTAAACGCACATTGAAAATGTAAAGACCGACGACTTGAATTTTGAATATGAAGACAACGACGACAAGTTAATCCAAATGATTCGCGATCCAAATTAGAGTCAAGCCTCCGAAAAATGAAGTATAAGCAATCATCGGGAAGTTGGGTAATGTAGGGAAAATGATCTATTGAATCATTCTCCATTTTCACAGTCTTCGGAAGGTTGCAAGGCACGAATCTTTATCATTATCTTTTTATAGGATGCGCTAGATGAGGCAGGTGAATCAAAACCACAAAAAGCAGTTGAGTCTCCATAACCATAGCCTATGAGAACTCCACACTGGCGGCAAAGGAGTTTAGATTTCGAACCGTAGTGGCCCCAAGATATAGGAAGACAGTTCAATTCATCAACTTGTGTAAATCGGCTGAGATCAATGGAGAGAAAGGAGATGTAACCTTTCTTAATAGATTTACTATATTTGGATCCAATGCTTGAAGTTACACGATTGGAAGATGCTAAGTTGAGAGGATATCCACAAGACCCACAGCTGCAATGAATGAGATACAATGAAGTCGGTTCAAGAGAAGTTACATACAAGCAGAACACACTCAGATTATACAACAAACTCAGCAAGTAAAAGAGAAAATGGGAAAAAAGGGTTTCTAATCAGTAAAGCAATTCTTAAACAAGTCAATGAACAAGACGATCATAAAGATAATACTCTCTCCACCCCATAAATATAGGCTTGCTTTCATTTTTTGCCTGTCCCAAATTATAGGCTATTTTCCTTGTTGAGAATATATATGAGTTTTTAGTTTTCTAATATACCCCTATTTAATATGTAATGTAAGTGTATATTATGAAAAATGTAAGAAAAAAAAATATTTCCAATTTCATCAATTACATTTTCTTAATCTATGTGAAAATAAAAACAAGCATATCCTATTGGGGCGGAAGGAGTACGTGTTTTAAGAGAATAATGCGTTGTAAATTTTTGCACTTTTTACGAAATTTTTTGTTCTTTACTATATTTTCTTTGTTTCTTTTTAGGGATGGGGGTGGATGGACAAGGCTGTCAAGAAGGATTAAAAGTCGTAAGGAAATTTGGTCAGGTTCAAAAGATCAATCAGAGTATATGCAATGTAGTCATTGATCATTACTAGTGCAAATTATTTTTTCACAAGGTTTAAGCCTACTGCAGTAGGCAAGCAAAAGGGAATATTGATCTGGTCACTCATAAACTCAGGTCCTATATGCCAATAAAACATAAATATTAAGTTGATTCTAACTTCATAACCATCAAAGCAATTAACCACCCTTAGATTACTACTTCAACTGACTAGAACACTACCTTTCTAAATGTTTTTGCACATAATTGACAAAGAAACACTATTATCCGCCAAATATTATTGGATTCTTTTCCATGGATGTCCAGCTAAGAAGGGTAATGTATTGAATGAAATTGCTTTGCCCTCCAGACTTAGATGAACCTATTTTCCATCGTGCGAGAGCTGATTGACACTTTTCTAGCAGGTTTATGTATTGCAAATAACCACTTACAGACATAGTTTAAGCAACTTCTCTTGAAAAATTACAAGAAATTTCCCACTGTTAAGAATTTAGGGGCTTTTATGGCTATCCTTAAGGTTTTGCATTGGATGCTTCCATAGAATTTGAGGTTCAAGCTAACATTTTGTTAAAGATGTTAAATTAAAAGTTTGGGTTGCTAACTAGATTTATCAAAACCCGATATACTTAACGGTAACTGGAGCCCTTCATATATTCAAAAATAACTACAACTCAAGGACAAGATCACATTGATCGACAAAAAACCATCAGTTCCATAAATACCATGTACATGTACAATTAATCATAAGAATAAGTTTCAAAATTGTTTAATTTCCAAAATAAAACCCAAATAAACCATAAAATAAAAAATTAGCAGCAGTATCAGGATTAGAACCACAAAAAATCAAATGGATAAAAAATGCAGAAATTGGAATATAAATTTACCTGTAGAAGACATCAGCCTGGGACATTTCTTGATAAGGACATCAAATATGATGCTGATTGAGTCTCATATCATTTAGATGCGATCCAATGAGACAACAAACCTCACCCAATCTTCGTATATAATTTCGTTTCAATTTGGGCGAAGCAGTTGAGATTGAAAACAGGAGAAAGTGGAGAAATTGACTTTTAATTTTTAAGTTTTTGTCCCTTGCACGCCTTGTTTTTGGTGCTGCGGAATGAGTCAAAAAGGAGGGGGAAGAAACAAGGGTTCGTTAAAGTCAAGATGGGCAATTTTAGGTTTACTTTTTAGCCAGTTATAAGAGATTTGACGATAATCGAAATGCGTAATTGGCATAAAAAGTTCCAGTATGCTATATTGCACAAATTATTTCTATATAATATATAAACTCTCAATTAAGTTATGAAAAATATAATTTTACCTTCAATATTTAATTAAAAGAAAAAATTTAATAGAAAAAGGCAAAATAAAAATTTTAAAAAAAGAGAGGAAAGAAAACTAAAACAAAGCCCTTGTTTAAGCCCCATTCTTGTCACACAAAAAAAAAAAAAAAAAAAAAAAAAAGGCATTTTTGAATAGTATATTGATAGAAAATGTGTGATTAAAAAATAACGAAAAGTTTTGAATTTGTGTATAATATTATTTTATTGAAAAATATGTGATTGAAGTAAGGTCCAATCACTGTTGAAGAATCAATTTTGATAAAAATGGGGCTCAAACAAGGGCCAAAAAAATATGGGTAATTGGCACAAAACGTCCATACCTTTTAAGTCTATTGTGGAAAATGTCCTTGCCTTTCATTTTTTGGCATTTTTGCCCTCATTTCAACCTTTTTTTGCGATGGACGTCCTTCCGTCCATATTCCGTCAGTTTTTCCGTTAAACATTCGGGTAATTGGCACAAAACGTCCCTACCTTTCAAGTCTATTGTGGAAAACGTCCATACCTTTCATTTTTTGGCATTTTTGCCCTCATTTCAACCTTTCTTTGTGCTGGACGTCCTTCCGTCCATATTTCGTCAGTTTTTCCATTAATTAAATACAAAAATACCTTTTTTCTTTTCATAAACAAGGGTAAAATTGTCCTCACCCACTTCACCCCTTTTTCCCGCCATCAACTTAGTCCATAAGTAATAGTAGCAGCAACATGAATCTGAAAATACTTTAAATGATTAAGTTAAATAAAGAAAAAATATCGTGAACACATTATATTTCACAATTCCACAACTACTGTTGCTGTCATCTTGTGTCACTGGAAAAATTTAGAAAGACATATTAAATGGGTAGTCAATTTATAATGAGTCAATTTAAAATGAGCCATTCATCTTCTCCATTGAGCCAAAAAGAGCCATTCACCATTTTGGCTCATTATAAATTGACTACCCATTTAATATGTCTTTCTAAAATTTTCCAGTGACACAAGATGACAGCAACAGTAGTTGTGAAATTGTGAAATATAATGTGTTCACGATATTTTTTCTTTATTTAACTTAATCATTTAAAGTATTTTCAGATTCATGTTGCTGCTACTGTTACTTATGGACTAAGTTGATGGCGGGAAAAAGGGGTGAAGTGGGTGAGGACAATTTTATGCTTGTTTATGGAAAGAAAAAGGTATTTTTGTATTTAATTAACGGAAAAACTGACGTAAATATGGACGAAGGACGTCCAACGCAAAGAAAGGTTGAAATGAGGGCAAAAATGCCAAAAAATGAAAGGTAGGGACGTTTTCCACAATAGATTTGAAAGGTAAGGACGTTTTGTGTCAATTACCATTTAATTAACGGAAAAACTGACGGAATATGGACGGAAGGACGTCCAGCGCAAAGAAAGGTTGAAATGAGGGCAAAAATACCAAAAAATAAAAGGTAGGGACGTTTTCCACAATAGACTTGAAAGGTAAGGACGTTTTGTGCCAATTACCCAAAAAATATCATTTTTCCAAAACCCAACTCTGCCCGACCCCCTTGCACCCCCACTTCTGCCCTTCCATACGATCATTACCATACTTTCACGCTGCTGCAACAACCTTCTTCCGACAATTTTTCGTCACGTCAATTTTACGCCACTACCTCAAACCAATTTCCATGCAAGAACCAATATCAACCCCAATCTTCTTGGTTAATTGAGTCAGCCCAATACCAACAAGAACAAATCCTTGCATTTTTCTACATTGATTCATCGTAAATCATCCAAATTTCAATTAGAGTTGTTGAATCAAGAAAATGAGTCCGTGAACTTATGCACCCCTATGGGCGAAGGTTAAGTACACAACTAACAAAAATATAGAAGAGTTCGAATGACTTCTAAAATAAACGAGGGTGAAAATGAAAAGCATGACTTCTAAACCATTGAATAACATGTGAATGCATAACAAAATCGGTTATCAATCCATCACTAAGCAATCGTCAATTGTTATTTCCACAATGACCCAATTGCCCTAAAACTTTAAAAAAAATTCTATAAATACTCCCACATAGGAAGAGGAATGCATGCAAATTTCAATATCTCCCTACAAATCACCATTTTTCCTTTTACTTCTTTTTAAGCATCTAAATCAGAGAGTATAGGAGGAAAACATCCAGACTAAGTGAGAAATTTGTTGAACAAAATTTTATGGTCAATAAATTGGCATTGTTTTGTTGATAACCGAGCGAAGAAAACTATGAATTAATCTATTTAAGTTGAGAAATGAAATAATGAGCCAAGTAAAAGTAGGTCCGGAGGAGGTAGAGGCGTTGAAGGTTGGAAGTAAAGAGATCGACCATAATCCAGTTAGTACAAATGCAAGCTTAGAGCAAAGGTGAGAAGATGTTAAAGTGAGATCGCAAGAAGAATTGTCCACCACTCAAGAGTCAACGTCTACAAAAGAAGAGGTTGGCAACAAATACCATACAGAAAATGGCTGAAGATCTTAAAACATTAATGGCAGAACACACTGCTCTGAGTACGAAAATAAGTAACCTGAATGCTAAACCTATCGGATAAAGCGCAGTGTCACAAAACTTATAAAGGATGGGCAATATGCAATCTATAATCTCTTCAATTAAATCTATAGGACCTAAAAGTGAAAATCCGGGTCCTGAAGAAGAGGTGGTAATCATCCAGGCAATAATAGTTAAAGAATGTTTTCACTGTATGCTCCTATACAATGTAAGTACGATAAATGTTTTATACGAAGTTTTTGATTGAATGTAGAAGTATAATACATGGGTTACTGTGTTAGAGCCTCACTACTTCCTCCTGAGACGACCCAGTCCCTCGTGGATGGGCCACTCTCCTAGTGAAACTAGGAGATGAGACCTAAGCATATCAGGATATATGGATTTCAACATTATAAAGGAAAAATTCACATATGACGGAGTCTCCATACAACTTGCCATGAAACAGGTGAATATAATCATTTTTCTCCATCAATTGTACGTGAGGTTCTCTATGAATAAAGGCGAAATGCCCTTAAAATATAATTAAGGAAGCCTGTGTAGAAATCATGAAAGTAACGATAAAGAAAAGCCATAAGAGCCCCCGAGAAGAGTGTAATTGTTGTAGTTGAAATGAGTAATCCCAGGAAGAAACTTGAAATCGATAACTAAATCAATACTCACATAATTGATTGCATGTCAGAAGCAACAACAGTCGAGAATTTGAAATGTTTTTTGTAAGTTTAGAATATACAAGCAAGGTCTTGAAAATTGGTAAGGAATTGAGTAATTTATGAAAGGATTGCTAAAAAGCTTCCTGATGGCAAACCTCGATGCACTCGCTTGGAAGCATGCTGGCATGGCAAGAATAGATCCCAAGGTGGCATGACATGCCTTGAAAATTGATCCCAAGATAAACCCTAAAATATAGAGGAGACGATCAGTGAAGACCGAGAAATATGAAACATTAAAGAACGAAGTAGTTATTGTTAGAAAATGGCTTTATCCGCGATGCTCAATACCCAGTTTGGGGATGTAACCTATCTAAGTGCCAAAGAGCAACGAAAAATAATGAACATGCCAAGACTTCATGGACTTGAATAAAACATGTCCCAACGACAGTTTACGCTTCCCAAAATTGATCAGCTGGTGGGTACAACTGTGCGGCATGAAGTACTAAGCTTTATGAATGCATATTTGGGATATAGTTAGATCCCCATGGATAGACCAGATGAGGAACACATCGCCTTCGTAACAGACTGATGATTATATTGTTTTAAGGTAATGACATTTAGGTTAAAAATGGACTTGAATAAAACATGTCCCAACGACAGTTTACGCTTCCCAAAATTGATCAGCTGGTGGGTACAACTGTGCGGCATGAAGTACTAAGCTTTATGAATGCATATTTGGGATATAGTTAGATCCCCATGGATAGACCAGATGAGGAACACATCGCCTTCGTAACAGACTGATGATTATATTGTTTTAAGGTAATGACATTTAGGTTAAAAATATTGGGGTCACTTAATTAAGGTTAGTGAGCAAAATATTTGTGGACCAACTAGGAAAAATGATGAAAGTATACATCGATGATATGCTCGTTAAAAACCTCCAATCTTAGAGATACTTAAAGCATTTGGATAAAAAAATTAACCTTTAATGTATTGCAAAGTATAGAATGAAACTCAATCCACTAATATCATTATTTAAAGTCAAATGCAAAAAATTCCTAGGATAGTAAATTTGCCAGGTATTGAAACGAACCTAAATAGAATTCGCTCACTTACTAAAATGCGATCCCCAACAAAGCCAAAGGAAGTACAGAGTTGAACAGGAAGGGTTGTCACTTTGAGCAAATATGTATCACACGAGATAAAACAAGTGCTCCCCTTTCTTTCTAGTGTTAAAGAGAGGAAAAAACATTCAAACAGAGTATGAATGTGTGCAGGCTTTCTAGTCTTTGAAAGAAAACCTAGGAAAGGCACCATTATTAGCAAAATTCGTAAACGAGAAAAAGTTACTGCTATACTTTGTAGTTTCTAAAGTAGCAGTTAGTTTTCTCCTAGTGAAAGTGGTAGGGCAGCAACACTTGCCAATCTATGACGTGAGTAAAGCTCTACAAGAAATAGAACCTAGATATCTAGATATGGAAAAACTTGTCCTTGCCTCAGTAGTAGCACCATGAAAGCTATGACCATACTTCTAGAGCCACAGTACCTAAGTACTAACTAATTTTCCGCTTAAGCAAGTACTACGGGAACCTGATGCATCAAGAAGACTAATGAAATAGATAGTAGAATTAGGGCAATTTGAGATAAGTTGTAAGGGTTGATCTGCAATCAAAGTACAAACATTGGCAAACTTCATCGTGGAACTCTCAGAAGTCATTAGCGTCGGAGCAGAAATAATTTTTGCAACCCAAAAAGGGCATAAGTTGATATACAAATGTATTATCAAAATGCTTGGAAGCACAAAGGATACAGATTTGTTTAGAATAGTGCAAGTAGAGTTGTTACCAAAGCCATCAGTCAACAAAAAAAGAAAAGAAACTCTGTGAATACAAGATAAACCATCATGGATGCAAGAGATCGTATATTATCTAAAGAATAAAATGATCCCTGAAGATAAAAAGGTAGCACAAAAATTGTGAATAAGAGTCGCATGGTACACACTAGAAGGTAACATTCTATTCAAGCAAGGCTACGAACTTCCTCTACTTAAGATGCATAAATGAGGATGAAGTGATGTATATAATGAAAGAGATACATGAGGGTATATGCGAAAATCACACCAGCTAACATTCCCTGACGGAAAAGGCCTTGAAACAAGAGTACTACTGGCCCAATATGAGAAATGATGTTATGACATTCGTCAGAAAATGTGAAAAATGTCAAAAGTGCGCGTCAATACCGCGACAAAACCATATAAGAGCTGGCAACTAGAAGAAACCTTGGCCTTTCGTAAAGTGGAGAATGACTTCGCTAGACCGTTGCCTAAAGAAAGGTCAAATATGGCTCCCTAATCGTGGCAGTAAACTACTTCATCAAGTAGTTAGAAGCAGAACCACTCACAAATAACACAGAGTCTAATACTTCCAAATTCATGGAAGAATATTATCTATCGGTTCAGAAGGCCAAGCTCCATTATATCAACAATGGCATACATTTCGAGGAAAAAATTGAAAGCAATGGACAAGTAGACACTTTTCCACCCCCATACTATCAGTAAGCTAATGGACAAGTAGAAATAGTGAATAAAACATTAAAAAACATTTTAGAAGGAAGTTTGACACTGCAAAAAAAGGGATTATGGGCTGATAATTGCCACAAATTTTAGTCTTGTCTTACCAAGAATTACTACTAGAAAAATTCCTTTCATCTTAGTCTATGGGATGGAAGCCATGGTGCCAGTCGAAGTTGAGATAAGTTCTATGAAGAGAATAGGATATGACGAAGAATAAAATGAAGATGCTATAAGCACGAACCTAACCTTATAGAGGGAAAGCGAGAAGACTTTTAGGTTAAGCTCGTTGTATATCAGGAAAAAAAACATGGAAAGATATTTCAATTCCAAAGTTCGCAAAAAAGGTTCAAAGTAGGAGACTTGGTACTGAAGAAAGTTTTTGTCACAAACGAAGAAATGAGCTCCAATTGTTAGGTCCAAAGTAGGAAGGACCATACACGATAATCAAAGTTATTGGAACAGGAAGCTATAAGCCCATGGGTGAAATGGAAAAACTCTTAGACACCTTTGAAATGGCATATACTTAAGAAAGAATTATTAACAAAATGCGATCACAATAAGGTTAAATGATTATTTAATTTCACGTTATTAAATGAGTCAAATATGTAATCAAAATAGAAACTTCACATTGATGTAAAGAAATATTAGAAGGCAACTACATTCGCAGACTAATCTGGAATACATGAGATAGATCCGACAAACCAATCTACATGACACATCCATTGTTACTGACTTCGATGGTCAATTGGGCCATAGGATGAAAGGCAAATCGAAAGCATTTTGGCGGAATCAAGTTTGGTAAAAGAGAACGTGATTGCCCGATAGCTCATGGTGCAGCAGCCNGAAAGGCAAATCGAAAGCATTTTGGCGGAATCAAGTTTGGTAAAAGAGAACGTGATTGCCCGATAGCTCATGGTGCAGCAGCCAGTCACGTCTATCACCTTTTCATCATAGGCGTTCTTGTTTGGATGCACATACGTGGAAAATGCAAAAATATGGTAAATTTGCCAACTTTTGAATCATTCTCTGCCAGCTTCTGAATCACATGCACCGACACTGGAGTCTCAAATATTTGGCCAAAGCATGGGAAGAATAAAGTCAGGTTAATCCCAGAATCTCGCTCGATTATATGAGTTGTTTATAAGAAAACTGAAGAAATTCTATCACGGAAAAGCTGTGGAATCAATAAAGGCAATAGAAGATCATTAACAATGTCTAAAATTATTCTTTCAGGAGGAATGGATCTCTCCAAAAATTCAGCAAAAAGTAAAATATTAGAATGCATTTCTTATGTTAAAGAATAATATAAATGATTGAAAGCATGGTGTGTATATAGATTTCAAAAGTATATCTCTACCATTGAATCCGAAAAGGCTCACTGTCAACAGTAGAATAATGTAGCAATTTCAATGGTGAAAATGTGAAGAGGCACACAAACAAAAAGACCTTTAACAAGCATGGATGTCAACACATTGAAATGAGAAAGTCAAAAGGACGTTCCCTGTAATCACGTGTTAATTAGCATTAAAGATAAGAAACGTTCCACCTGGCTAGGCATTGATTATTATTAAGAGCATGAAAACCAAAATAAAAAAGTTACAAGTCTTCAACTTCATATCCCAAGTATAAATAATTATGCTTGAACTTAAGGGACTATTTATTGAATCAAGAAAATGAGCTTGCAAACTCACGTCCCCTATGGCGCGAAGGCTAAGTACACAACTAATGAAAATATACAAGAGTTCACAAGTAAAGGGGGTCGAACCATACCCCTTGAAGTATAGACCGTCAAAAAATCGTTACTAAAACACACTTAGATGAAAATGAAAACCATGACTTCTAGATAAATGAATAATATGTGAATGCATAACAGTATCAATTATCAATTTGCCTCTAATCGATCGTCATTAGTTATTTTTCAAAATGACATAATTGCCCCCAAAGCCTCTAAGAAAATTTATAAACACTCCTGCATAAGAGGGGGAATAC
This sequence comes from Olea europaea var. sylvestris, assembly GCF_002742605.1. Taxonomy (NCBI): domain Eukaryota; kingdom Viridiplantae; phylum Streptophyta; class Magnoliopsida; order Lamiales; family Oleaceae; genus Olea; species Olea europaea. The sequence continues at coordinate 13,704,337 of NC_036256.1, read as the reverse complement.
ATGCAAATTTTAATATCCACTTTTCAAATAGCCATTTTTTTCCCTACTCCTGTTTAAGCATCCAAATTAGAGAGTACATGAGGAGAAAATTTTGGTTAGGTGAGAAGAATTTGTTGATTATAATTTTTCGGTCAACACAAATTATCGCCAATCCAATAGTTATATTATTAGTTTGAGAATGAGACTATTGTTTTTTGCATGGATGATCCCTATGAGACAATCATTTCTTCACTTCCTACAAAGAAGGCATCGATGATATCGAATCATATGCGACATGATGAATCTCTGCCCACTTTGACTTCTGGGGTCGTCATGATTCCCAAATTGAGTGTTGTTATCCTTAGAAGGAAGGACAATCTCATTTACCATAGTGACGAGTTTTCTCAACAAGCCCATGTCCTGTCTACCCGAAAGGTTTGTTACTTACCTTGTTTTCCTCTTCATTTGATCATTTACTTTGGGTGTATTAATTTTGGTAACTATGACGCAGTTTTTGAATATGCATAAAAGGTCAATTCAGGAACCTACTCGATTTTGTTTGGACGTTCGTTCCGAATTCTACTAGAAATAGAGAAGGGGCCAATCGGTGTACTCAGAACAGTTTGACATTCGAAAGGGAAGAATCAAGATCGAGGTAAATGTTTATCTTCATAATTCAAACTCATGCCCCACATTTTGCTTCATCATTTTGGGGTAATTTGTGGAGTTGAAATTTTATATATGAGATCAATGGTTCAAAGGTAATATAACCAACATATGCTACAACTATCTAAGTTTAGTTGGGAAATAGAGAATATATTGCTCATTTTTTTGGAAGAAAATTAGTGTGGTGTTGATGGTAATTTGATTTACAATTGTCCTTTTTGCAACCTCACCCAATCAGTGAAGGATGAAAACTGAAAACGACAGCGTAGGATGAAAATTGACAGGAGTTGAAAACGACAGCGTAGAATGGGGAAAGGACGGGAGAGGGTGCGGGGCGGCGGTTGTGGAAGAGCGCTGGGCCCATAAATCTTTAAAAATATTTTGAAAAAAAAAAAAAAAAATACTTAAAGTGTGTTTGATTGACATGAAAAATATCATCTAAAAAAGAAAATGTTTTCAATCTTTTGTGGAAAATAAAAATCACCTCTATTTAAGGAAAATATTTTCCTTAAAAACAAGGAAAATTAGGCATATTTTCAAAAGTTGAAAAATGTTTTACATGAAAAAAAATAGCAATCAAACACTCCAAATGATAATTTGGATGGAAAACTAATATTTTCCATAGAAAATAAATGTAATCAAACGCACCCTTAAAAAGAGGAATTTTTCAATTTTCTGTCATGCTATTAATTTTAAAGGTTTAAACTTGACCAACTAAAATACATACATATATATATATATATATATATATTAGGGTTAGGCATGACTCAATTTAAACGATAATTGGATTGAATCGAATACTAATGGAAAGACTATACACGAAATCAAATGGGTTTCTTTTAAAATAATGGAACTAGACCAGTGTAATTTGTTCTCGTTCGATCTAATTCGACTCTCTTATGCATCATACAAAAACGACAAAAGTATAAACTATAAGTTTTATATTTTCACTTATATATTTTTATTTGAAGCTGCAAAAATATTTAAATGAAATAAATTCACAGAAATTAATATAATAATTGCTTTAATTAAGTGATTAGAAAAGATAATTTGTAAGCCGAATCAAGATTCAACTGCTGAAAGTGAGATATATGTCGTTCTTAACCTTAAAAGTCTTAAACTCAACTAGAAAACGAACCAAACTTCAACTTACATAGACCGTCACACATATAGTCCAGAGAGTAGAAGCAAACTGTCAATCAGAGTTACTTATACAACAATTATCATAAACTTCCTTTTGGTTTATGGGATTAAGCCTAAAGGTTCTTCTGAGCTTCAATCATCGTCTGGGTCGAAATCCTTAATCTTAACGTCTGCATCTTCTCCGTACTGAATGCAGTTGTCAATTTGGGACAAGATGTATTGAATGCTGATCGACCAAAAAAATTAAAAAAATGAAGGGTTTAGAAATGCACATTCATATAATAAAGGATACAACATTAACAAGAATGCTAGTACACTGAGTTTCTCTCCAATTATGATGAATAGACAAGGATATGTGCATCCAA
>NC_036256.1:13667243-13695222 GCF_002742605.1 Olea europaea var. sylvestris | reverse complement strand
AGGAGGGAGAAGCAGCGCCTGGTTAATTCCTTGCGAAGGCAGACATTCCAAACCTTCAACCTCCACTTTGATTAAAGAACTCATTTTGGTTGGGATGCAGATTAAAGCCCACAGCTCGACCTTTTTCCGGCCCATTATTAAATATCATTGCTTGCCCGGTTTCATTCGAATAGTACGGTTCTGTCTAATTTCTTTTCCTCCAATGGTTCAAAAATTGATTATTACATTTAAACTTCACTGTAAATTTTCTTGTTCCATTTTAATGTTTTCTTTTTAAAAAAATTTTAAGTAACAAAAGTGCTGTTATTATGAATACTTAGTAATATATGTAAATTCATTTAAATAAATTTAATTGATAAATTAATGTCGAGATTATGACAATAAAATTTTGCTATGGAATTAAATTTTGATTTCTTATCGATTTAAGAACCAAGTGAAATTAAATTTTCAATTATAATTGAAAACAGATTGGTCAATTAGTTCAATTCTAGTTTGTTTAAATATGATTTTCTTGATTTAAGAACCAGGTGAAATTAAATTTGTAACTAGAACTGAAAACATATTGGTTAATTAGTTCAATTGCTTTGATTGGATATGATTTTTGATCAAAATTCCAAGTCATAATGAAAAAAGTACTAGGAGCAAAATACGATATTATTACCGTTATATGAAGCCATTAATACTCAAAGATTTTGATAAACAGGAGCAAAATATGATATGGCTACTGATGTGTACAAAAATTATAGCCCGACCCCGAACTTTCAAGCATGGTCCCAGGTCAATACCTTGACTACTCTCATATTCAAATATCCTCTAACATGTGGTCGGGTCCACATGCCAAAATATTGTCCTCGTCTCGAGCCTTTTACGTGTTTTAGTCATCTTATAATTCAAACTCTCTACATTCATCTTTATCCAAACATCAAACATATTACAGTCCATGTCAAACATCAAGGAGTAATTATAATATAACTCAATCACTCTTATTTGATAAGGATAATGACTCTAAGTGGTTGAATCCTTTTACAACTCAACCACCAACGTTTATAAATACAGAATCAATGTTCATTATTCAAGTACGTTTTTACATACAATTTCATCATATATATTCTTTACATAAATTTCTTGTTTGATTTCGCTGCCTTTATTTCAGGTACTGAAAGACGCTATCCGTACTCATCTCAGTCCTCAAGCTCAAGATCTACCAAATACGATTTTTGGCATCATCAGCTACCATTATAGTTCCATGAGAATAATTACTTTCTCAACTCGTGGTCAATAATCTTTTTCCTTGTCAACAATTAAATATTCCCATTTTTTATTTTTTCTAATCGGCTTGATTCAATTCAATTCAACTAATAATCTAAATATATTTCTTCAAAATTTATATTTTTCTCAAAAATCGAGATATACATTTTTTTCCACTATTAAGGGCAATGTTCTTAATCTTGATTTACAATCCGAACCTAAGTACATAAAACTTTTTTTATTTTTAACTTTTTGGATCCAAAAATGAAAACCTTAAATTTGCGGGTGAGAGAGTGTAAAATCGTACTGTGGAAATACTTCGTCTTTAGTACAGGCTACCTTATTTAAGGAGTATGGGAACCCCTCAAAAAAAAGGTGTATGAATGTAAACACCATATTCCCCTCAACAAAGTGGCATTGTCAAAAGAAAGAAATGGACAATCCTTAACTTGGCATGCATCACATTGAGGTACGAAGATGACACGAGACTTTTCGACTGATCGTGAATGAATCTAACCAAGTCGACACATTCAATTGTCGATGGACAGGCTACAACTTCGACTGCAAAAGAACGATAGTTATTCATGATTGATAGATAGAAGTCCCTCCGATCAATACTCATCTGACTGAAAATTAATAATTTTTACATATAAGGTAAGAGATTATCGTATGTCTGCTGACAGGAATTCTTAACCAAATCTTGCAAACCTTATTCTAAACAAAACAAAATCAATCAAAAAAGCCAATGTACGATTACAATTTCAATCACCACTATATCTCATTTGCATTTTTAACAGATCTCCTATACATCTCGAGCAACGATAAGTTCGACCAATTGATCGGCATCTCCATTGTCCGACGGCAACAAGATGTCATCTTCTGTTGTGAGATTATACGGTTGTCCAATAGCTCTCAAAAGCTGGTAGACTTCAAACATAGTAGGCCTTTCTTTGGGAGCTGGCAGCACACAACTACACGCAACCTTAAGAAACTGGAAAAGCGCATTATCATGACCTTTCCCGACTAAGGACTTATCAATTGCATCGTGAAGGTCAGAGGTCCTAGACAGCTCAGAAATCCAATCAACTAGATTTCCTTTGAAGCTTTCCGGGGCTTTAGCCACATAGGTTGCCTTCTCGCCTGTTACTAATTCGAGAAGTACAACTCCAAAACTGTAGACGTCCCCTTTGGGAGTGGCCATCAGAGTTCTTGCATATTCGGGAGCAACATAACCCAAGTCCCCGAATTCACCATTCACAAAAGTACTCAAATGAGTGTCAATAGGATTCATGAGCCGAGCAAGCCCAAAATCGGATATTTTGGGTTCATAATCCGCATCTAGTAAGATGCAGTTGGAACTTATATTTCGGTGAATAATACGTGGATTACAGCTGTGGTGGAGCCATGCAAATCCTTTCGCTGCCAGAATCCCAATTTTGAGCCGTAAAGGCCAATCCATAAGTTCGCCACCATCTTTTACAAGATGTAGCTTATCATGGAGGCTACCATTTGGCATGTACTTGTAAACCAAAAGTCTTTCCTTCTTAGCCATACAAAAACCTAGAAGCGGAACCAAGTTGCGGTGTTTTATATTACCTAGAGTAGCCATCTCAGACACAAATTCTTTCTCCGGGTATTGAGTATCCTGCAGTCGCTTCACCATGAGGAAGGTGCCATCTTCGAGCACTGCCTTGTACATTGTCCCAGCTCTCCCCAACCCAATTATATTCTCTTTACTGAAGTCATTAGTAGCCTTCATGAGATCTCCTAATTTCATTTTAGAAACTGACTTCTCAAACATTGATAGCTGAAAGCAGGAAATGTGACTGTTAGTAATTCATTCCTTGTATGCAAAAGATAAAAGAAGAAAAATTATTCATGTAATATAAGAAAGTGACACCAAAAAGTATGAAGCTTGACAAAATCATTCAGGGGAATTTGCATCCATGGTCCTCGAATATAGACAAATAGAGAATATGGGTCCCCAATCAATTTTGCTTTGGCACTTAGGTACTTTGATTTTCGGTGCAAGGTAGCCCTGTTGGATGGACACACTCAATTTTTCGTCAAAAAATCACATACTTTGCACCCAATGCCTCATTTAAGGGTTATTTATGTCAACCCACCACATTTCTGTCAAACTTATCAAAACAAAAAGGAAAATGGAGTGCTAACCTTAAGGCCTTCGTCTTATTCCCCCTTTTAATTGTTTTTGATGGAAATGGAGTTGGTTGAGAAAATAACCCACAAATAACTCATCATGTGCAATGCATGTGATTGTTCCACAGAAAAAATGACGGTTTCCATCGTATGGGGATCAACATGCACCAAAAATAAAATCTTGGGGACCTAAAGGTTAAAAAATTTATTTGGAGCTACGTGCTTTATTTTTTAAAGTTTGAGACCTAGGCAACAAATTTCCCAATGATTTGTTATATGTCAAGAGTAAAATTTCCAATAAAATGTAAATGTATCTTGCCTTGATGCCTTTGACATCCTTGATACTCTTTGCCCATTTGTTGCCTAGAGGATCTTCTTCCTTCTTCTTTCTGGACACTTTACGCAAATAGAAGAACATGCCAAAGCCAACAACGAAAGCTGCAAAAGTCACCCCACCAACAGCCGCCCCTACAATGGCTGCACCGTTAGTTTTCTTTGAAGAACCTCGGCAAGGAGGCAAAGGACCACCACATAGTCCTGCATTATTCGCATAGCTATCTGGACCAAAAGTACGATTTCCGAATTGTGGAACTTGGCCAGTCAATCTGTTGTTTGCCACGCTAAATTCCTTCAATCGATCGAGTTGACCAAACTGAGCAGGGATTTGGCCCGACAACTGGTTGTTGTTAAGTTTAAGGACATTCAAATAAGTGCAATTTGTAAGATTCATGGGGATCTGTCCGGATAATTGGTTGGATGAGAGATCAAGGCTTGTCACGTATACAAGTAACTTAGAGATATTAGTTGGAATACTTCCATAAATCTTGTTACTAGAAAGATCTAAGCCTGTCAAGGATGAACAACCAGCAACACCAAGAGGAAACTTACCCTTTAGTCCCATATCCCCAAGCCGAATATTCAAGACCCTGTTCTCATCCGGATGCCAACAATCGATTCCAATAAACTTACATATAAAACCTTCAGTCTTGTTATCGAAGTTCCATGTCGTGAGGTAGCCATCTGGGTCTTCCAAAGAATCTTTTATAGCTCTGAGGCAGTTAATATCACTTTGAGTCGAGTAGGTAAGATATCCTCTCAAAATCAACAAAAGAAAAATTCTAATAAAAGTTGAGTGAACTCTAAAACCAAATGTCGGCCCCATGAATACAGCAGTCATTATCCAAAAGAAAAAACCCGAGTATAAGAATCTACTGAAGATGTTGATTGGAACATAGAATTGTTAATCCAACCACAAAGTAATAGGTGTCATAACTTTGATCCCTGAAACAAATTCAAAATTCAATTAAACATATTTCAAACTCTACATGATATCCTAAAACAGTATTGGGGCTGAGGAAACAAGATAATTAGGACACAATGAACTGTCATCCCAAAGTATGGCAACAATTAAAATGGAGATGCAGAGAAATCTAAACCCACAATTACTGCAAGGAGAACATAAGGACAAGGCAAGGCAAGTTTGATATGTAGAATATTCATAAATTTAACAAAGATGTTAAATCATCTATATAAATACTGAATTGGCTGGAGTTTCAATCAAGATAACACCAATAGAATAAAATTACCAGTATCAGTAATCTATTATAGAAGGACAATTAATCACTTGTTCAATTGAATTTACTCAATTTGACAATAAGAAATCCCAAGCAAGTGAAAGTATAAATAAATAAATAAATACTGATAAATAACACAGAAAGGATAACAACAGCAGCAACCAATAAACACTAAACGCCAGATGATTTTACAGAGAAAATCAGAACATAGGAATATTAAATTCTCTTTCCTTCTCAAGAGTCATGAAATCAGTAAGAAGAGATCAAAACCCACTTCAGTTTACCAGAGAAGCCCACCTGTGATACCACCAAATTCCATCAAAACTCTCCAAATGGTCCGAGAGTCAAGAACCCCTGATCATAACTTCCATATGAAATCAATAAAAGAAGTCTTCGTTTAATATATAGAAAGCCACCAGCAGAAATTATTTAGTAACACACAATAAAGAACTTACAAATACACATACATAAATAGAAATGTTCAGTTCAGCGTTCAGATAGAAACGACAACAGAAAAGCCTACGAAAGACAGGGAAAAGGAAAATTACCAGGTGGTGTGAACGATGGAATTTTGATGTATAGTGGGAATTTGCTAGGAGACTGGAATGGTCACATAAATATATTATAATCATTCATCATTTTTCCGGGGTCAAATAAATAATTTTTCATGACATTTTTTTCTTAATTTTTTCTTAATTTTTTTCCTTTTGAATTTAACTGGTGGAGCTTGCATACAAGTGCAAACGAAGATTGGACTGGAAAAAAGGAGAAGGAGACCAAAGGACTTGACTCCGATGCTCATTGGAGCCGCTGAAAAGCGTGAGAGAAGTCACGACCAATGACTTGTGACTTCTTTAGGTTTTAGTCACGCGTTCACACTGGTTACCGAATCTCTCTGTTTTTTTTTTCTGTCAAAGTCCCTTTTTGTAATTTCACAAAATCCTAGTCGATGAATACAAAGAGTGATATTCACGCTACAATTTTTTATAAATGCATCACATTTTAATAATATTAAAGTTCATTAATCTTATTCACTATTAGATTTATATACTTAACTTTTCTTCTCACATTCTTATTTTTATCATTTTATTAATCTGAAAATTTTATCATTAATCATGATTTTCGTCCAAAGTTATTGTTAACATGCTTTAAAATGAAAGTAAAATATTTAATGATTTTTTGCAATATTATTTATTTTGATTATTTGAAAATGCAAAGAACAAATGAGTCATTTTACTCTATCTTAAAGAAAATTGTATTAATGCTCGTAAAAAAGCATTATACTCTTATATATATTTCCAAATGTTATTATCTTTTTTCTCCTTAAGAAGCACAACTTAATGAGAACAGTATGAAAAACTTGTGTCGATGAACTAAAGAAACACAATGCAACTCAATTATGTAAATGTTCAATAACAATATTTTGACGACCTTGAAGAAATCAAAATTTTGTACGAATCAATATTCTTAATCTTGATAATTAACTTTAAACAAGTCTAAGTCTGAGTTAATACTCTTGAAGAAGCAAATGTTCCATCATTCTAGAAGAATATTGATTTATTATTTGAAAGAACGACTTTATTCATAATAATTATGTCTAAAAATATGAAAGTGTTCCTAAAGGAACACAATATACGTATCTAAATATCGTACATGGATTTTAAATATTCAATTATGTTACATTGATCATTTAATTATTTTATGAAACTCTCTAATATAAATATCGAGTTGAACTTATCATGAGTCTCTGAAGGAAAATGACGAGTGATAGAAATTAACAATAACATGATATTGAATTTTTCAAGCCTCCACTAAAGGCTCAGAAAGAGATAATATTATGCACTTTCTTTTAGTCTATACGATACAGATATTATATTAAACAAGAAGTTCAATATTCGAAGATTTTTATTAAACTATTATTTGTTAAATTCCTTCAATTAATTTTGAAATGTTAGTTTGTATGCGATCTTAAACTATTTTTTGTTAAATTCCTTCAATCACTTTCAAAATCGTTAATTTTGAGAACAAAATCTTTCTTATTTCTATGTAGGGAATACTATTTTAAATGCAGCAATACTTATTTGCATCATGTCTACATCAAAGTTCTCCCAATATAGTCGGTTTATGGATGGGCCTACTATTTTCCATCTAATGATTTTTGTTTATAGTATAATATATGTACAATCACTACATATAGCGCATTGTGATGGACATTAACGAATGCTAAAAATATAGGCATAGTTTAAAACACTTATAAAATATTTAAGCCCTAATGGTTGATATTTTATACCGCGATTTTTCAACTGTCAATTTGTTTGGACAATTTTCTTAATTTTAGGGAATGAATTAAGAAGCTAAAAATAATAAGACAATTCAAATCAAAAGTTTGAATAATTCACTTAGATGCATTTATGTATCGAATAATAATATCTAATAAATTATTTTTCAATTCTCCATCTCGAATTGACTTTCCCCAAAAAAATTCATTAACATTATATTTTATAAATCTATAGCATGTCTGGAGCGCGACAACATTCGATTCCAAAATAAATCTCCAAAAGAAAAATAGGACAAATGATGAATATTGTCCCATGTGGAGGCGTATACAGTTGGTGAGTATATCAATGTATTAAAATTCGACCCAAGTATCGATTCAAAAAAGAAAAAGAGTAGAGGGTCAAAAGGTTCAATTAGGGTGTGTGTGCGCACACGCGGGCATTAATTTTATTTTGACAACAATATTATTAAATTTTTACACCATCAATTCAAAATAAATACAAATCTGTGAAATGTATATTTTTTAATATAAAAATTATTAATTTTTAATATGTTGGATCGCTTAAAAACTCATTCCAATTTTACTAAATTGCACCATGTGGCCATAAATAATATTGAACACGTGTGCTTTATTTAAATTTGTCAACCGCCCATCGAAAGTGTATTGAAAATACGTGCTTTTTTTAAGTTAGTTAATCCCAAATTGAAAAGTTTATCAATTATGTGATTCAAGAAATGGATATGAAAGAACTCCATTGGGTAGGAAAATGGGTTGCTATCTCCAAGGTAACCTTTTTATTATATAATCATTTTTTTCTAAAAAATTTCATTTTGGAAATTGGTCCAATCGTTAAAATCGTGATTGATACCTTGTTTCTGATTTAACTAATCGGTTTTTTATTAAACGGTTAATTTTTTTAATAACTGGATCGAATTTTGGTTCAATTCTCAATTTTTTTAGTTGAATTGGCTGGTCCGGTCTAGTTTTAAAAACATTGGAGAATGTATACACAACAAATTGTAAAATTTCAAAAGAGGTTTAGGTACCTTAAATATCAAAAAATGAAATATGTCAATAAGTTATATCATCATTATGGAGGAAAGAATTGGAATCGAAAAGAAATAAATTGTTGATAATATTTTTGTATATAATGTATCGCTTCATATTATAAATTATGGCAAGGATATTAAGAAAATTCATCGAAGAATATAAATGTAGAAATAATTGGTCAAATAAAAAGACACAATCCTAGCAAAATTGAGCTTACTAGAGAAACTTGAAATTTCTAGACCTACAGTTCAAACACTTATATGTGTACACTTATGTAAAAAGTAAACAAGAAAAATGAAGTCGTAATATGTAATGTACTACTAGATTTATTTACCTTATTTTATTTATTAATTTTTTTTGTTCTACTAGATTTTTGATAAATAATAATTGTAACGAGGCAGTTATTATGCAAATAATCATCAAAGGAAATTGTTGTAAAATTATGAGATAATTATTGATGACTTTTTATTTTTATCATGATACTTAGATAAATCTTATTGATTGTATTCTATTCGGGTTGTAACTACCATTGAAACTCTATATTAAAGTTATTGTTACAATAAAATACACATTTGAGTTTTTACTCATTTTTTTTAACTCTTAATTTTATAATATCCACATCTTTTTTATAAATATATCACATTTTAACTGTTCTTAATCTTCATTTTTTGTCATATTTATATCTTTTACATTTTTATTATCATATTCTTATTTTTAACTTTTCATTAACATCTTGTCATTAATCATGATTTTCGACCAAGTATACTATTAACATGCTTTAAACCGAGGTACTAATATTTAGTCTTAATTTACTTTTTAGTTTTCTGCTTATTTAAAAATGAGATGGATAAATAAGCCTTCTTACTTCATTTTAACAAAAGTTTTGGACGAAAATAGTCATAATGGATATTTATGTTAACTTGAGAATAAGAATGCACCGAAAAAAATTATTAAACCTTTCATGCAATTAAATATGGTGTAGTTATTAAACATGTGGCGTGCACATATTTAGTCAAATACGAAGTCTTATGGTAATATAAAATAGTTGAATAAAGACAACTGCTTACTTAGCTAAGCTTTTAAGTAGGGTAATTGGTATAAAATAACCCTACCTTTACATGCTTTGTGCAAACCAATCATTTCATTTTGGCGCAATGGCCTCTAAGATCATGCAAATGTTGTGCAAGACAACTGCCGTTTAATTTCTCTAGCAAAACCTTGTAAAATGACGATTTTACTCTCCTTTTTAAATAAATACAAAAAATAAAAGAAATAATTGCAGTTAAAGTCCTAAATATATGAGCATGTTTGCTGTAGCTTCTAAACCCCCAAAAAGAATTCAATTTTTCTACCATTTTTGGTTAATGGGGACCCACACATGAGAGTGGCGGTCTAAAACGACGACCGCCAACGATAAGAAAATTCATTTTTTTTGCCCAAAAATTGGCTTTAGACAAGGGCAATATAAATAGGATAATTCTATGTGTACACCTTACAATGAATTACACCCCCTCACATGGAGGGCAGCCCACAAATACTTTATGGAAAATGCTATGTGTTGACGTCAAAATTTGTAAGACTGATCTTGAGCCAACTTTAAGAAAAAGGGCAAGTTATTGCTAAATGGGTCATAAATCAGTTGAGAAAATGTAATCGTGTAATGGTTTTTTATGAATTCCCTTGTCCTTGGGGTAACAATTTCTCTACTATTTATACATGTTTTCAGTCGAAATTACATCAAATCAGTCAAATCAACTATAGTATCGAGCTCGAAACTCAGGTCGTCGATTTTCTTATGATTGGTCAACGGGGCCGGTGGTCATATGTCAATGTTTTCCTCAGATAATGATGACCCTTAGGCAACTTGAAGATTCCAAGCTAGGGATTAGTGGCCATGGGCGACGGTGACGTCACTCCTGACAAATGGGTTAATTTGAGAGGTTGATGTGACAAGGGGTAATCATGATGTCTCCTAAGATTATGGCAGCAAATCCGATCTGGGGGTCTTAGCCGAACTCACATTTGCTTGAGGTGGGGCCTGCGATCGTTTCTCATGAGATCGGGGTTTGGTGGTCAATAGTTACCCCCCAGGTCAGTTCTACTGTAAGGGAGATTGACCTTTTAACTTGGTTGGTGTTTTCCCAGGAAGTGTAATTATTATAGTGCCAAGTGTCGTGTTGTGATGGTGATGAGCTGTACGCAACTTATGGTGGCTTCTTTGGGAAGTTTCAGGCTGATTACATCTAGTCTATCAATTTTTCCCTCCATCTTTTGGACGGATGTCTTGGATTAAGCCTTTTAATCTTCCGTCTTTTTAAATTCTTTTTGAGCCTCTGTTTTACCCTACTTTATGTGATTTTTCCTCTCCAAAGTAGCAAGAAAAATCTTTTAGTCCGTCCATCTTTAATCTTAAGTGAGGTCATTTTTTCTTCAGTTCCCAGGTATTCTTCTGCATCTTTTCTTCGTCCTTTCAATGCACATTTTCATCTTGATTTTATATGAGTTCGAACGAATCTAGGGTTCATTCCTGGGAAAACCAGCAGGAAGAATCAGTCCCTTCCAATTCCAGCTCGTCTTCTAGTTGTGGAGAGATCTTCGCCCCATTCCCCTTTTGGTTGTTAACCTAGTTACTATAGCTCGACCTAGGGAAATGGGGTGGATTTAGGCGGTGAGAAGGTAGAATCTCATGAAGGTAGTGAGGGGAATGCCCATGAAGAGTAGGGAGCCAATTCCTATAGGTCTGTCGAAACGGGAGATATGCTGGCGAGCTGGAAATGCAACTATGGCATTCCCAGCTCGGTCATAATGATAATCCTCAAACCTTTCGACCGGGCTGATAAACCACCCGTACGGTGTGTAGCCTTAAACTCTACCATTTTACAAGCTGGCCTTAGGTTCCCCATTCCTAGGGTCATACGTAAATTTCTTTCCTACTGGGGTATAGCTCCGACACAGCTATGCCCCAATGGGTGGCGGACTGATTGCCACCTTGATTTTATGGAACCAGTTAGGAAATCCTGAGCTCGGTGTCGAATAGTTCAATTCTTTTTTTACCTTTAAAGAAGACGGTAGGAATTTCGGCTGGTGATACACCAGTGTTAGACCTAGGAATAGTGGTTCCCTAGTAATAGACACTCCTTCTTCGATTAAGAAATGGAAAGAGGAATTGTTCTATGTGTCAGGGGACTGAGAGTTCCACCTTGCCCAGGTGAATAGGGAAGATTTTGTTCCCAAACTCTACCATTCTTTGTGTAAGCAACGCTCCCTTCATACTTAAGTCAGAGTTGACATTGAAGAATTTACTGATCACCTTTGTTTTGTTTTGCAGATTACAAGAAGACGACCTTAACCAAAGATACTCAGAGACGAGCTGAGGTTATAAGGGCCCTTCCAAAAAGACAAAGGTCTTGTACATATGTGATCTCTAATTCAAACTTATTCAGAGCGAGTTTGATTTAGACCGTCTCCTCAAGTCAAACTTCAGCACAGCCTTCTGCATCAGCCCAAGCTAGCCCTGGTAAGAATTGAAATGCTTTATTCCCTTACTAAAATTATATGAAAATACTGAATATTTTATGCATGTATTTTCAGTTCGTTGCCAAGAAATGTTGGAGTATAAAGCGGCAGTGGTGGCTAAGGAAAAGCGAACTGAGGTTTCAGATCGGCCCGAGAATCGATCTGAGGAGACCGAAGAGGAGGTCCCTCCTTTAAAGAGAAATCGAACTTCTACGCCGACTGCAACCTCGGTCCTTGAGCCGATCTCTACAAATCCGCCCAGTCTGACTCCAGTATTCTCTTTCCTGCCATCACCAACTCCAGTGATGCCTGTTTCTATTCCTCCCACTGCCACAAGTAGCTACAGCCGACCTCAGGAGAGGTACCCTAATTTGCAGAGGTCGAGTGTGGATGGCATGGTGGGCCATCGATCTGAGATACTACTAGACTTCCTCCGGGCTCCGTCCCCTTCTAGGGAAACAACGACTACCCTTGCCCCTTTACTACGTGATTCTACCAATCTCTTAACCAGGAGTTGGAATGATAGGGAGTAGAGTTTTTTGAATGAGATGCCACTTGGGGAGGCCATTGTCACAGCTCAACTACACAGCCACCGATCTGTCTTGTATATTATGGCAGTAGCTGATAAGGTACATTATTCGAATTTTTACACTTATTTTATAGTGTATTATGTCTAATAGATTTATTTGACTTTGGATCAGTTGAAAGTCGAAATCAACAAGTTACTGGAGGCTAAGGATCAAGCGCTAAGCCTTTATCAAGACATGGAAAGGGAGAAGGCTCACTTTGCTGCGAAGAAGAAGGATTATGAGGATAGGTTGAATAAGATGGGTGTTGAGCTGGATTCTGAGGCGAAGCTGCAAAAGGAGATTAGAAATCTGAGAGCTTTGGGGGAGAAGGCCACACATAGGGCTGAGGTAGAGTGAAAGAGGCTTGAGGAGGAGCGAGCCCGGGTGGAAAGGGCAGTGAGGAAGGTGCGGGAGGAGAACGATAGGGTGAGGGTGGCGAACAAAAAAGTGGAAGAAGCTGAGGCAAAGGTTGTGAGGGCGGTCGAGCTCTGGAGGTCATTTTCTGAATTTGATGCTTTGGCCTAGGATGCCTATGTTGTGGCACTAGAAGAGGTCATCAAGCACATTCGTAAGGAAAGACCTGGGTTTGATGTGGCGTTCCTTGAGGAGGAGGTAGAAGAGCAGAAGAAAGAACTCCAACAATTGACTGAGGAAGCTAGAGTTCGGGTTTCTCCTGCTGATGAAGATGCTACTGCTGTTCCTAAGGACGTTCTCCCCTATAGACAGGTCCTCCTCCCCCTAGTTCTTCTTAGATTGATGAACTTTATATACTTCTTGCTTATGGTGTTTTGTAATGACTGTTTGCAACATGGTATTCGAACACATCATTGTTTTAATAGTACTTTTGACCCTAAGCATCACTTGTTTTTGTTTAGTTTAATGGCTTCTTACTGAATATCTTGATTATTGTTTGATCGACTTGCCTGCCTTTATATAAATTTTGATTAAAATTCCATAATGAGCTTATCGCGACCTAAGAAGGAATTTCCATTAAGAGTCGTAGCACTTACAACCTTAGGTCGGTCTGTACATGGAGCAAGGCTTCTGAGAATTTTTGAAGAGGAATTTTCACTAAGAGTCGTAGCACTTATGACCTTAGCTCGACCTGCACATGGAGCAGGGCTTTTGAGAATTCCTGAGAAGGGATTTTCACTAAGAGTCATAGCACTTACGACCTTAGCTCAGCCTGCACATGGAGCAGGGCTTTTGAGAATTCCTGAGAAGGGATTTTCACTAAGAGTCGTTGCACTTACGACCTTAACTCGGCCTGCACATAGGGCAGGGCTTTTGAGAATTCTCGAGGAGGAATTTCCACTAAAAGTTGTAGTACTTACGACCTTAGCTCAAATAGGGACTCTTCCAGTTTGGTCCCAGGTATCCGCTGTCGGTCCCTCTCGTGGCGAGGAATACCTTTGGTGGGACTAGGGATCCTATTTCGAATTCTCTTTTTCGTACTTTCTGATTGTAATACTTGGCGTTTCGTTATTTGTCAACGGCATTTTTGAGTTTAGCGTTGTTTATTTTCTCTTCAGCAAGGTCGAGTTCTGCATGTAGAGCCATATGATTCTTTTTTTCATCATAAGTAGTTATGCGAAATGAGAGAATGTCAACCTCTAGTAGGATTACAACCTCTACATTGAAAGCCACTGAGAACGGGGGTTTCTCCCGTGCTAGTCCTTGTAGTGGTGTGATATGACCAAAGCACACTAGGGAGTTCTTCGGCCCATCCCCTTTTAAACACATCAAGTTTTGCTTTGAATGTGTGTTTAATGATTTTGTTAATGACCTCAACTTGGACATTTTCCTACAAGTAGTTCGGTGTTGAGAAATGTTTCTTGATGCCGAACTCTTCACAAAAGTCTAAAAGATAGGCATTGTCGAATTGTTTTTCATTGTTCGTGACGATGGAGTGAGGTATGCCGAATTTACAGATGATTGATTCCATAGAAAGTAAGTTTTTTTCGATAATCTTGGCAAATGGCTCTGCCTCAGCCCATTTGGTGAAGTAATCTACTGCAACGATTGCAAATTTCTCACTTCTCTTTCCAGTGGGCATAGGTCCAATCAGGTCGACCCTCCATTTTTGCAAAGGTCCAAGGTGCTGTTATCGAGTTCAGTTTGCACGACGGAGTGTTTATGATGGGGACGAGGTGCTGGCACTTGTCGCATCTTTTAACAAACTCAAGGTTGTCACGTCTTACGGCAGGCTAGAAATATCTTTGACGTAGGATCTTCTGGGCGAACAATTGTCCACCAGAATGATTTTCACATATTACCTTGTGAACGTCTCGCAGGGCATGTTGTGCTTCCTCTTTATTTAAACACCTCAGTAAGGGTGTAGAATATCCCCACTTGTAGAGGACATTATCAATAAGTGTATCTGGCTGACCTGATTCAGAGCTTTCTCGCATCTACCAAGTTTTCGAGGCATTTCCCGATCTTCAGGCCTGCGATGATCTCCTCCTACCAAATTGGTTTGGGATCTATCATCATGAGGGCTACTTCGGCTAATTCAGTGGCCGATAGTAATATTCTTCTCACGATGATGCTATCAAATTCTTCAATCCTCTCACTGGTGGCTAGGTGAGCCAGAGCATCAGCGTGGCTATTCTGAGATCGAGGAATTTACTTGACTTGGACAGCATTGAAGCTTTTGAGCTCTTTCCTTGCGACCCGTAGGTAATTTTCCATTCTTTCTTCTTTCACCTGATATACGCCGTTGATTTGATTTACGACTAGTTGGGAGTCTCTGTGTATGATAAGGTTGGGAATTCCTAACCTTAAGACCATCATTATTCCGACAATGAGAGTTTCATACTCGGCCACATTATTTGAAGTTTTGAAGTCAAAAGGCAGGGCTTTACCAAATATGCGTTGTTCTGGGCTAATTAATACAACGCTAGCCCCAGATTGTTCTCCGGTAGATGAACCATCAACATAAAGTTCCCAAGGAGTCTCTTTTGATGGTTCATCGATAGGTACGTTGCAGAACTCGGAGACGAAGTCGACGAGCGCTTGGCCTTAGATGGAGGAACGGGGCATATACCTTATGTCGAATTGTTCGAGCTCTACTGCCTATTTTACCATCCGACCTGAAGTGTCGGGTCTTTGCAATGTTTGTCTTAATAGAAAGCTGGTGAGGACTTCGATGGGGTGTTCTAAGGCGAACGATAGTTTTTCTAAGGTCGAGTATCGTAGCCCGACTTTGTGGAGCGCCTTGCTCACGTAATAGACTGGGTGTTGGACGTCGTTCTCTTCCCGAGTTAGGACGGCACTGCTGGCATGTTCTGAAACAGATAGATATAACTTCAAGGCCTCGCCAGCCTTAGTCTTTGACAGCAGTGGGGGTTGAGCTAGCTGTTTCTTTAATTCGTTAAAGGCTTCTTGGCATTCTTTAGTCCATTCAAACTTATTTCCCCCTCACAGTATGTCGAAGAAGGGTTTGCATCGGTCCGTAGATTTAGAGACGAACCGGTTGAGGGCAGCAATCATTCCTATCAAACTTTGCACCCCTCTGGGTTTGGTTGGGGCCTTCATTTGGATAACAACTCGTATTTTTTCAAAATTTGCTTCGATTCCTCGATTATTTACAATGTATCCTAGGAATTTTCCACAGCTGACCCCAAAGGCACATTTCTTAGGGTTCAGCTTCTTTCTGTACTTTCTCAAAATATCGAACATCTCGGTCAGGTGTTGACAATGATCTTTGGCTTTGGTGCTTTTGACTAACATGTCATCAACATATATTCCATTATTTTTTTCGATATGTTGGGAGAACATGCAATTCACAAGTCGTTGATAGGTGACCCCAGTATTTTTGAGACCAAATGACATTACCCTATAGCAGTACAGACCTTGATCAATGACAAATGATGTATGTTCCTGATCTGGTCCATACATCGATATCTGATTGTATCTAGAGTACGCGTCCATGAAGCTGAGTAATTCATGCCCTGCTATGGCATCCACCATTTGATTTATTCTTGGTAGGGGAAGGTATCTTTAAGGCATGCTTTTTTGAAGTTGGTGAAATCTATGCATACTCTCTAATATCCGTTGTGCTTTTTCACAAGAACCAGATGTGCGACTCACTTGGGATATTTTGTCTCTCGAAGGAAACCGTTGTGCAATAGTTTCTGCACCTTCTTGTTGAGTGATTCATATCTTTCGAGATTTAGAGGTCGTCGTTTTTGTTGCTTCGATCGAACTGAGAGATCCACTTGAAATTTGTGGCATATAATGTTGGGCTCTATCCCCCCATGTCTCCATGGTTCCAGGCGAAGACATCGAGGCTCTGTCTGAGAAAATTAATAATTTCACTTTGGATAAAGAACTACAGCTCGCGTCCTAATTTGAGTTTTCTTGATGGGTCATTGGCACAAACTTGAACTTTCTCCAGCTCTTCCACGAGTTTTTCTCCTTTGATTTTGATCTGTGGGTCTAGTGAACCGAGCTCGGGCTCTCCTACATGAGCCATATACACTCTTGGGAGGGTGCATTGATCACCCACGTAGGCTTTTAGTTGACACTTTTCGACGAATTTTCTATTTCCTTTAACTTCACCTACACCATGGGGTGTGGAGAATTTAATTGAATAGTAGTATAGGGACATTGCTGCTTTCAAGCTGAATATCAGGGGTTGTCCCATGACAGCGCCATAAGGCGAAAGAGTGTCGATCACGATGAATTCGGAGTTCATCTTAACTTGATAGGACGTTGATCCATACTCGACTTTAAGTTTGATCGATCCTTTAGCCGTAGTCACGGCTCCGCTTAATCCAAGGACCATGTTTGAGTATGGCCTCAGGAAGTTGGCAGGCATGCCCATCCATTTGAGAGTGTTGTTAAAGAGAATGTTGAAAGCACTCTCTGTGTCCACCAAGACTTTTAGGATGGTTACCCTGCTATAGGTAATGAGATTACCAGAACTCCGAGGTAGGGATATGGGTCTACCTCTTTTTCTTCAAAGGACAATTGGTCATCCATGGCTTTCTGGAGATGCTTTTCTACTATGCCGATCTCAGAGAGATCCGCAACGATTGGCCTCTCTAGTCTGGTTTCCCCGGCTTGTGTGTTTGCCCTATCCTTTAGCATGTTGACTTTTGGTTTAGACAGGTCGATATTGCACGCTCTAGCCCTAGCCTGATCCCCTTGGACTATTCTGGTCCCGTAGGGGGTGGAAAACTTCATACAGTAATGATAAATTGATGTGGTGGCTTTCAGCTCGTGCAATATGGGTCGTCCCAATATCGCGTTATAGTTGGATGGCAGATCGGCTACCACGAAATCTGCTAGAATCTTTCTTTAGCGAGGAGCTTCGCCTAGTTCTACAACAAGGACTATCTAACCTTGGGCTTTGATAGGATCTCCAGAGAATCCTTACAGTTTCCTTAAGTATGGTTGAAGATAGTGTTTCGATATTTCCAACTGACAGAGTTCATGAGTACAGTATATTGACTGAACTTCTATTATCTACCAATGTCCGGTGGACTTTTACCCCGACAACTGGCATGGTGATCACTAGGGCGTCTCTTTGATCTTGGAGGATTCCTTGGAAATCTTCCTCTATTAACCAGAACCATTCAGGGTCTATACCGACCTACGGGGTCTATTCCCCATAGTTTGACATGGTTCGTGCATTTTAGGCTTGTCTTCGTCTTATCCATCTGGATCCTTCAACGTACTGGTTTCCTCCGACCATCATTTTGATTTCGACGTGTGGGAGTGGATTGTGATTAGGAACCGCCTGTTGAGCTTGTGCAGGTGGTCCCTACCGCAAAGGCGGTTGTGGTTGAGGTTGGTCTGCTTCTTTTGGTTTGGTAACGAATTCTTGTAATCGACCTCTGCGAATTAAGGACTCAACTTCCTCCTTCAATTCTAGGCAGCTATCAGTGTCATGACTTACCATCTTGTGATATTGATAGTATCGTCCTTGTTGGTGTCCTACCTGCCTATTATTCGGGACTATCCGCCTGCGGAATGCCTCATTCTCTCTAGTTTGCATGAATACCTCTTCCAAGGAAACTTTGAGTGGGTGATACTCTCGAAAATTGTATAGTCGAGCCTTAGGACAATCTCTTTCTTTTCTATCTTTCTTCTTTTCAAACTGGGACTGTTATTAAACTTTTCTCTTTCGCCGTATTGCTGAGGTCGGGATCACATCTGGTTTCCTCTTGGTTAGAGGTTGTTTTTTTAGTACTTATCTATTTCTCAGCTCGGTTCAAGAACTCGTGATAAGTTCTTGGATCGTCCTCGTGTACCGACCACCAGAATCTCGTTCTTGGCCTCAGCCCAACCTGTACGACCATGAGAACGGCGTCGTCCGATATTTTTTCCATTTTCATGGATTGTTTATTGAATCTGCTCAGATAGCTTTTGAAGGATTCACTTTTTCCCTACTTGATAATTACTAGCCACTCCTTTGGCGTGGTTCTAGCTTTGGAGCCCATGAACTGGGCCAAGAATGCTGTGGCCTGGTCATTCCAATTCTTTAGAGACCTCTGATGCAGTCTCCTGAACCATCTCTATGCTTTGTCTCCTAGGGTCAGGAGAAAAGCCCGGCACATGATGGCATCGCTTGCCCCCCTACAGTTCCACCCACGAGGTGTACTTATCAAGGTGGCTGAGGGGATCCTCGTCTCCTTCGTATGCTGTCATCTGGGGAATTTTAATTTTTTAGGTAATGGTTCCATAAGGACGTCCTTTGTAAAAGGGGAATGTCGCTTTGTGAGGTAGTCTTCAATGCCGCCTCTGTTTTTTGCCTCCAGGTCAGCGATGTGTCATTTCAGTGCGCTCAGTTCGGGTTCTACCTATTCTAGAGGACGTTTGAGGTCGGATTCAGCTTGTCCTAGCGTAGGGGTTAGCAAGTGCTGGGTCCCCAACCTATCGAACACACTGCCAGTCCTCCTTGTCGCAGGATCCATACTCCTTACTTCGTCAGTTCGGCTTCTTGAAGATTCTCCTTTTGAAAAGTGGAGAGTCCTCCTGGTGGAGGGACGTCTTGCCTTTGTCCTTGTAGGGGATTCCACCTCGGTATCTATTGGGGACAAGCAGGTTTGACTCTATTCCAATCATCCCACTGCATTTGTCAATTTTTCCAAAGCTTCCCTCATGACTGTCATTTGTTGGTCTTGTCATCTTGGAGAACTTGGCGGAGTATTAGTTTCATGAGGGTGGGTATGAGATGGATTTCTGGAACTATGGCTCATGGCTCTCCGATTCTTTGGGGAGAATGGGGCTATTCTTCACATTTGGGGACCTTCTTCTAGTGCTAAATTGTTGACGTCAAAATTTGTAAGACTGATCTTGAGCCAACTTTAAGAAAAATGGCGAGTTATTGCTAAATGGGTCATAAATCAGTTGAGAAAATGTAATAGTGTAATGGTTTTTTATATAAATTCCCTTGTCCTTGGGGTAACAATTTCTCTACTATTTATACATGTTTTCGGCCGAAATTACATCAATAAGTCAAATCAGCTACAGTATCGTGCTCGGAACACGGGTCGTTGAATTCTCCTATGATTGGTGGACGAGTTTGGTGGCCATGTGTTAATGTTTTCCTCAGATAATGATGACCCTCAGGCAACTTGAAGATTCCGAGATGGACGGCGGTGACATCACTCCTGACGAATGGGTTGATATGAGAGGTTGATGTGATAAGGGGTAATCATGATGTCTCATGAGATTACGACGACAAATCCAATCTGGGGGTTTTAGCCGAACTCACATCTGCTTGAGGTGGGGCCTGTGATCATTTCTCATGAGATCGGAGTTTGGTGGTCAACACTATGTATACACAATTGTGTACACACAGCATTACACTCTCCTTACATAGAAAGGGCTTACATACAATAAAATAATCGTGGACCCCCTTCCATGTTAGGGGGGTGTAATGCTGTGTGTACACATAACACTTCCCATATAAACATCTCTTTCCTCTCCAACAAACCCCCACCTCCCCCATACCCAACCACCTTCCACTACCACCACTCAGCTCTCTCCCTTCCATCAAGGGTCCCATGAAAAAAAAAAGAGTAGAGAACATTCTTCTTATTCTCCAACCTTGACGACTTCAACTCTGTACACCATCCTTGCTTGAGAGCACTGTGAACACCCATTAAAACGTGAATATAGTCGATCTTGCGATAACAGGAAGGATCCGTTGCTATAAAATTAGGGGGTAGCAAGTCAGGAACATAAGGGGAAATCCCCCCTGTTATTGCAAAATCAGGGGACTTCTCTCCATCTAGTTTTCTTCAATTTACCTAATCGTACCAAGCATTTCCAAATCTCAAGTAAACATGGATGATTTGACTTGTTGAACATATAATCCAAATCAAGCTTTGCAGCAAACAAAATCTAAAGATAGGGTAAATTTAAAGAGAAGAGTAAATTTGTCATTTTACAAAGCTTTAATGGAGATATTGGACTATAGAATTGCTTTGCATTAAGTTTGCTTGAACTGAGAGGGTGTTGTGTCAAAACAAAATAATATGGTTGTTTTGCACAAAATGTGTAAAGCATAGAGTTATTTTGTGTCAAATTGCCATTTTAAGTGTTTATAAGCGGTGAGTCACAATTAACGATTTGGTGGTCCTACGGAATTATTTAGCAGTAAAACAAATTTGCACGTGAATTCATAATTTTTCCATACTTTTAACAATTTATTTTTTTAAAAAAAAATACTTTTCAAAAAATCTATTATAAATTTTTTTTACATAAAACTAGATTTGAAGGTCATCGACATTTACTTACTATAATACTTACGTCCAATTCAATATTGTAGTACTCATTGTAAAAATATTCATGGTACCGTTTTGAAGTACTCACTACCTACTTCATAATGTACCTTTCAATTTGCAAATGGAGCTTGCTGTAGTGCCAAGTACAGAACCACCACAAGCTCCTCACAACATGGGGGGTGGGATATTTTTGGGGTATTTTTTTTAATGGGGTGGGACTCACCTCATGTGAGAGGGTCTGTAAAGACCCCATCGAGATAAATATTTTTGCACAAAATGAGTTAAAAAGAAATATTATTAGTTGTCGTTGCAACTTTTGGCTTACTTTCGTGTTATATTTCTTGATCATTGGGGGTAAGTTCTTAGTATCGTTTTGAAGAACTCATGACCCACTATGCAATGCACATATCAAAGTGAAAAACAGTTAAATAGTGAACTTAAAAAACCTAATCAAAGTTGGTTACTAAAATAAATAATTCCATTTTGTCACTACTAAGTCCAACACCAACTTAATTAGAATTTTATTTGACATCTAATCGAAGTCCTCTTTCAAGGAACTTTTTGTTAGTAACTGTCAAATAAGTATTTATTTATTTCCAACTTTCACCAATAAAAAATTTATTTATTTTAAGACTCGCTAATCAACTTATAGTATACTCTTGAAACTTAGCCAAAACATGACCAACACAGGCAAATGAAAAATAATATTGCCATTTCAAACAGAGAGTAAAAATCAAGTTTAGCTCTCTACATAATATATTTGCAGCTGAAATAAAGATGCAGCAGAATAAACAGTGCAATAATCTGATAACATAAGAATATGGCACAAATGGAATAATGTCCCCACTCCTGACTGAACAGGATTTTTACTTCTACGGGTCAATATGAGTTATTGTACACACTATAACAAGAAAATATTGGCGTAAACGACCTTATAAACATAAACATAGGAGAAATGCTAGATAAATCATAAATAAAAAAAATGCAATACATAACCATCAAATAACAAATATGCAATACCATGAATGCGAATGATGAATCTAGAAAATAATTTGATAAGTATATTTTATGCACTTATTTAAGCCATTAAATATGGATATTTGGGAGTATTTTTGATTAATTATAACTTCATCTCTTGTGTATGTTATTTTTTAGTTAAAACTCAATGATTGAAAGTGAGTTTGGAAGAAATAAACGAAAATCGATGAAAAACGATAATTTTCAAAGTTCAAGGATTAAATTGTAAATATCCAAACAATGATTCGGACTAAAGAATGATGATTGAAGACTACATGAAATCTGTTGGATGTGATTGAAAGATGAAGGACAGAGAATTAATGAAGAGAGGACTTGAATTGAACGAAGTAACAAAGCAGGGACCAAACTGCACAATCACGGTGGATTTTACTCCATGCAATCGCATGTTAGAAATAATATGTGTGGCTTGTACAATTATATAGAATCGTATAGTTAATGTATTACTTTGTATATAAATTCGGAATAGAAATTTAATGTTGTTGTGCTTAGAATATGTTTAACTTAACTCAAAAGAGATAATTAGATAAAATTGAATTATCGTTGTCATTAATGCATAAGTCACAATAAATTACATAGGTCGAGAATTGAAAATAGGATAATAATTCTCATACTTCACACAATACATCTTTAAATAATTAGTAGAATAATTCAAAAATAATCATATCTCTTTGGTGCACATACATTCAAATTTAATAAAGGACTAGTACAATTCAATTTAAAGCTTATTCCCCATGAGACACTACTTTTATTCACTACATTATTACTTGGATCCCGTACGCTTGCAGATCGTGAAACAGATAATTATTAAAGGATTATGATTCACTCATCAGTATATGTAACTTCCATTTTAACATCAATCTCATACGGATCTCGAGCAATGATAAGTTCAACTAGTTGATCAGCATCACCACTGTTGGATGGTAGCAAGATGTCATCTTCTGTTGCGAAATTATACCTTTGTCCTATAGCTCTCAAAAACTGGTACACTTCAGACATGGAAGGCCTCTCTTCAGGATCTGTCAGCACACAACTACAGGCAACATTAAGAAACTCGGAAAGCTCATCATCATAACCTTTTCCAACCAAGAATTGGTCAATTGCATCCTGAAGTTTATAGGTTCCAGATAGATGGAAAATCCAGCCCACTATATTACCAGTAAATCTTCTGGGGGCTTTAGCCACATTGGTCGGTCTCTCACCTGTTATTAACTCGAGAAGCACAACCCCAAAACTGTAAACGTCCCCTTTTGGAGTAGCCAGCAATGTTTTCGCATATTCTGGGGCAACATAGCCCATGTCCCCATATTCACTATTTACACAAGTACCTAAATGAGAGACGACGGGATTCATGAGACTAGCAATTCCAGAATCTAAAATTTTGGGTTCATAATCGATATCCAGTAAGATGCAGTTGGAACTTATGTTTCGATGAATAATATGCGGATCGCAGACATGGTGTAGCCACGCGAATCCTTTTGCTGCCCCAATTCCAATTTTGAGCCTCAAAGGCCAATCCATAGGTTCGGTCCCATCTTTCAAGTGTAGTTGATCATGGAGGCTGCCATTGGACATGTGCCTGTAGACTACAAGTCTCTCCTCCTCAGTCGTGCAGAATCCTAGAAGAGGAACCAAGTTGTCGTGTTTTACATTAGCTAGTGTAGCCATCTCAGACGAAAAGTCATGGCTCGAGTATTGTGTACCCTGCAATCTCTTCACCATAGGCAGGTTCCATCTTTAAGTACAGCCTTGTACATTGTTCCTGTTCTTCCTAACCAAATTATATTCTCTTTACTGAAGTCATTAGTCACCTTCATGAGATCACTCAATGTCATTTCAGAGACCAAGTTCTCAAACATCGAAAGCTGAAATCAGGAAATATTACTATTTGTGAAAATATAATTATGAGAAAAATAATCGTGTATTTAAGTGACAGCAAAAGTATGAAGTTCAACAAAATAATTTAGGGAAATTGAAGCCACCGTCCTCAATTTTTGACAAATAAAGCACTCGACTGCCCGATGTAATTTAGTTTTTAGCCATTAAGGTTCCTAAACTTCGATTTTAGCTGCACATTGGTCCACTAGAGGAAACTGTAAATTGTTCCATCGAACAGTCACATACTTCGCTCGTGATAACATATTTAAGGGTAATTTTTGTCAACTCAATTCATTTCTTCCAAACAGTTAAATAAAAGGATATTGGAGTGCTGACCTTTGACCCCCTTTTGATTGTAATTGAGTTAAATGGAATTGGTTGACAAAAATAACACTCAAATAAGCAAGCATGCGACTATTTGAAAGAAAATTGACATTTTTCATTATGAAGGACTAATGCACAACGAATATGAAAGTTTAGGGATCTATGACCAGAAAAATTGTTGGGACCCACATGCTTTATTTCCCAATAAAATGTAAATATACTTGCCTTGATGGCTTTGGCATCCTTAATTCTTTTTTTTTTTGATAACCCAGGAACCCGCAGCCGCTACTGGCTACCAGTGCGCACTAGGTAAACCTGGGGGCTGGCATGAGACCCGCAACCACACCAGTCGGTTAAATCTTCTCCAAGGAGAAGACAGATGTCTCAAGCGTGGGTTGAACCCTCGTCGAAGCCAAACCCAGTTTCTCAGGCCATGCCCTTTGCCAACTCGGCCACACGCTCTTGACTTTGGCATCCTTAATTCTCTTTGCCCATTTGTTGCCCATAGGATCTTCTTCCTTCTTTCTGGAACCCTTACCCAAATAGAAGAACATGCCTATGCCAATGCCAATGCCAACAGCGAAGGCTGCAAAAGTCGCCCCTACAATGGCTGCACCGTTAGTTTTCTTTGAAGAACCTCGGCAAGGAGGCAAAGGACCACCACATAGTCCTGCATTATTCGCATAGCTATCTGGACCATAAGTACGATTTCCGAATTGTGGAACTTGGCCAGTCAATCTGTTGTTTGCCACGCTAAATTCATTCAATCGATCGAGTTGACCAAACTGAGCAGGGATTTGGCCAGACAACTGGTTGTTGTTAAGTTTAAGGACATTCAAATAAGCGCAATTTGTAAGATTCACGGGGATCTCTCCGGATAATTGGTTGGACGAGAGATCAAGGCTTGTCACATATACAAGTAACTTAGAGATATTAGTTGGAATACTTCCATAAATCTTGTTACCAGAAAGATCTAAGCCTGTCAAGGATGAACAACCAGCAACACCAAGAGGAAACTTACCCTTTATTCCCAAATTCCCAAGCAGAACATTCAAGACCCTGTTCTCATCCGGATGCCAACACTCGATTCCAATAAACTTACATATAAAACCTTCAGTATTGTTATCGAAGTTCCATGTCGTGAGGTAGCCATCTGGGTCTTCCAAAGAATCTTTTATAGCTCTGAGGCAGTTAATATCACTTTGAATCGAGTAGGTCAACAAAAGAAAAATTTTCACAAGAGTCAAGAGAACTCTAAAATCGAATGTCTTCCTCGTGAAAAAACCAGCCATAATTCACAAAAACCTGAGTATACAAACCTGAAACAAATTCAAATTCGAGCAGGAAAAATATAAAATAAACACAACATCCTAAAAGCTTTCAGCTGAGGGAAACAAGTTAATTAGAATATGAATGTAATGACTAAATCCGATTTCATAATTGTTATTGTTTCAATAAAATAAATTTAGCCCTTGTTTGGTGAAAATTAGAATCAAGATTTTAATCTAAGTCAACAATTAATTTTGATCATACATTTCATGGACCCCACAACTTTTCATCCGCACATTTTATCAATTTCTATCAAAACTTACTAAAAATCTTATTTTAAACCCCATCAAATAGGGGCTTAATATTGTACGACGGTAGTTCATTTTTTAAGCATTTAATTTATTTGATAATATTATAGTTCTCAAAATGAGTTTGATTTTGACGTATAATCAGAGCTCAGGACCTCATACTTTAGGAAATGATGCCTATGACAGGGCAACGTCATCTAGAATGGGAACAAGGATTCGGGGTAAATCCAATAGTTACTGGGTTATATTTTCCATAGAAGACTAAAAATCAGATTTTGTAAATTTTTAAAAAAGTTGATTAAATATATAGTTGAAAAGTTGATAAAAATTGTAGGACATATGAAATGTATGGCTACAATTAATTATTGAATTTAATTAAACTTTTATCTCTATTTTTAACTAAACCAAACATGGACTGTTGTTTATTCATAAAATTTCATTAAATCTTTTAATCGAAATAAAGGTGGTGTCACCATTCATTTGAAGGTCACCATGATAATTGGTTAACTGGCAGCCATACAAATGTCGCACAAGTTCATCTTTCATCCATGGGGAACTAGTGGTAGTGAAACACTTAAATCAATGTATTTATCTTATCCTTTTGCGCATTTGATGGTAGCGAAAGTTAACAGTTACCTAGTTTGCAAATTGAGTGACGCAAGATGTGTAGCATTGCCCTAATTCAAATTCTTTCATTGCTAGAGATGGAAATGCAATCGTGAACTGGAAGGCTGGTGAAGGTTACAAAACTAAAGTAAGAATCAGAATGTATAAGCTTGAATAATGTTCCTTATTTATTTAGGAATTAACATGGTACTTGTTACTCGTAATTTGATGAGGCTCCAAAAGATCCTATGTGGCAAATGAACTTGGGCCTGTACTCCACATCACTCCATCCAAGAGGCAGTTTAGCTGAACCTATTAGACTCAATAGACCTCGTGATGGGGCAAGGCTGCAAGGGGTTTAGCATGATATCTTTTTTGTAATCTTTAGTATGTGATTGATATGACAATTCACTGCCACCGCTGCCTTATCCGATCAATTAGGTCAAGTATAAGCCACGTGTCAGATTTATAGGCAACAAAAGTGGTATTAGCATTAAATACTCATGATTGATTGACACCTTTGACAAAGGCTTAGCTATGTGGATGAGGCCACGTATACTTTCATCATATAGTCGGTATTTATCCTATTCTACTATAAAAGCTCACACAATGTATCATTCCAAAGATAATGCAAGTTTAGACTCTCAAACTATAACTTTGTTATCCCTACTGTTTGTTATATTAACTGTCTGTCCAAGTGTGCAAGAACCAAGCTTTCGTGGACGTGGGAGGCCTTGGGTTTTTTGCGTGTTTTTTCAGAGTTCAATAGCAATAGGATTAGGATATTACCTTAAGTAAGATTTTGTGTATTGTACAAATATGATTAAGCAAATGAATCAACCAATCTATCAACTCTCAATTTGGTATTAGAACCTACTCTTTCCTTATAGCGGATTGTTTGTCAAGCATTCAATTTTTGCGAGTTGTTTGAAGTTACTGTTATGAGCAATATTCACTAATTATTAGTCAATGTTCACCAGCTATTATTCATCGTTCATCAATTATTGTTCACACGTATTGTTCATTATATTAAAATTCACATGCCTGTGATTTCTTATTTTGTTGGGCGCCTCTATCATGGTCGATTCAGGCCTAAGTTGCTTCACAATGTGGTCCTTTTGTTGCATAAAAGATTTTGGTCCTCCACTGTCTGTATTTTAGTAGCGTTCGATTTTGTTCATTGTGGTAGGCTGGTAGGTGAAGCTGAAAACCCTAGTTTGAAAAAATATTTGACTAAAGCAATTGACACCTCTCCAACTCATGCTTCTCTTGTATCTCGAGTATCCCCTCATAGAAGTAATTCTAGTCGAGATCTTATTTTTGCTACCCCTAGCAATCGTGTTATTGATTCCGAGGCCACTGACCATATGATTAGTAACTCATCCTTGAATCACTCATATGCTCACGTGTTAAGTTTGTTCAA
>NC_036256.1:13665017-13667143 GCF_002742605.1 Olea europaea var. sylvestris | reverse complement strand
ACCGAAAGGCTCTTAACAATATTTATGTTAGAAACCTAACGGCATCAATTAACCTTATACAACAAAAAATGCTAGTTTTTACACTAGCTAAATAACTCGTGTTTTCAAAACCATATTTGACACAAGATCACCTTTTGAAAAATTAAAATCCATAAAAATTCTGTAAAAAGTTCATAATTTAGAAAATTTGAAATAGGGGAAGAAAAACACCTGTACTACGTGCTAAAATTCACATTCATGCCCTAACTTTCTTCAATTAATCAAATTAGTAATTGCTGACTTTACCAAATCACTTTTTATCTTAAATTTTAAATGTCATTTCTGAAGCAAAAATACCATCATCAACAAAATAACAAAGAATTATGAAAATCGGAGGAGAAAAATTAGGGCAAAAATTGTTGACCCCGTTTTTTGCAATGACAACGTGGACAACAGATATCGGGCTCACTCGTACTTGTGTGAGCAACTTCTGACATGTTTCGATCCGAATAACTAATTGGAGGATCTTTGGAGACAACAGACGTGGGAAATGCTCATTCGCACAAAAAGAATACGTTCGAATACCGACAATATGATAAAAAATAATTACCAAATGACAAATAATCACAAGCAATCTCACCGAAGTAGAAATGATTCAAACCTAAGCAAATAAAATGTGAAAATAAGAGGGATTTTTATGAGAATTCTTGCATATAAAGTTGTGTTTATATTTTTCAATCTTTCAAAATATTACAAGAGTCGTTATTTATAGTGTTCCAGCTGACGTGGTGACCGTTGGCTTAGAACCACGTGGCTTTATCTCGTTAACCAAAACCTCACATCATCCCACCTAACATTAATTATATTGACAAGAGGTCAGTCATCCTAAACTCTAAGCTGACATTCCCGACATTAATTAATACAAACGTTACATCAATCAATTCTGCGGATCCATTTTAAAGGCAACAAGTGCTTAGGCATAAGAGGTGGACTTCGAGTAGACAGAGGCTCTGTTGAAAGAGAGAGTACTTCGGCAAGGGACCGACCAATCTTTACTTTGACTGTTGACTGCTTCAATATCTGCATGTAGTGCCTCCACATAGTATCTACTGAGGGCTTCGGATGTAGCAACCTAAAATAAATTTTCATCTATTTCATGTTGACATGTTTCATCAGTCAAGATACCAAGGGACAAATTTAAAAATAAGTCTTTGTGTCAAAATTTTAACTTTCCGTCAAATAATCAAGTATTCTTCGAGCGAGAAATTTCATATCGATATTGGGCTTGTTTCGAAGTTCACATTAAATGATGAACTTTGTACTCGAGAAAAAGTCATTTCAGACAAGTTTGGCCCATGATATTGATGTTCAAAAAAAATAATAATAAAATAATAATAATAAATCCACATGCTTAATTAAAATTAATTAAGGATTTAATTGTTACTTTAGTTGGAGCCACGTGTGTCAACTAATTTCATCTTTTAATTTTCAATTTTATATTATTATTGTTTTCTTGTGAGATTAGGATGACAAACCAAAATTTGGATTAGTTTATGTTGGCCCCATGTGAATTTTGGTGAAATTAAAAATGTTAGATAGAGTCCTACATAGGATTGAAAAAAAAAAAAACATTTTGGATCAAACTAGTTCACGTGTAGGGCAATAAAGATTAGGATGCTATTTTATAATAATTAAAGATAATTTATGTTAATTAGGTTGTTAAGGATGAATGGGAGCCCTAGTCCAATTAGACATCTAATTCAATAATAGACTTTAGTTGCCACATTCAATAGAATACTAGGATAAATTAGCACATATTTTCACGCTATTCTAAAACACTCATCAGTAAAAAAATTCAGGGAAAATTTTGATGCTTTCGTGTCAGTCATTTTAATATCAAATACGAAGGAACTCGGTTCAACATAGGACTTCCTCATCACCACGAGCTAAGGTAGGATCCCTACGCGAAGTTGTTTTTACATGAATTTAATTTTCAAATAAACTTGTTATTCATTATATTTGCATGAAGTATAAAGTGTCTTTAGAGATTTTCCTTAAATTTTGATGAAAGAAAGCTTTATACATGTTTAAACTGATGGCCGTAGAGGCTTACCAGAATCTTAAGTATATATGTTAAACTGATGGTC
>NC_036256.1:13657854-13663932 GCF_002742605.1 Olea europaea var. sylvestris | reverse complement strand
ATTTATATATATATATATATATATATATATATATATATATATATATATATATATATATATATACACACACGCCAAAACCAAAACTGAGCCTACCCTGCTTGCCTCAGGCTTTAGCTCGGGTTGAGCCTAATTTTTGTAGATGAGCTGTTCAAACTCGAGAAAAGCTCGCTCATTTTACCCGAGTTGAGTCCGAGCCTTGAATTTCGACTCGCGAGTTGGCTTGACTCTACTCATTGACATCCCTACCTTCTCCATATATACAATATTTAAATTATAAAATTTAAGACAAAATCTAGTGCCTGTTTGGCTCCCTTTAAAGTTTTAAACCATTTGCTACAGTATCATTTTTCATCACACAATAAAATATTCGACACACAAACTGATAAAGTTTCTTTATTTTTTAACCTCATATTATTCAAAAAAAATACTATTTAAAACTTTTTAACTTTTCTAATAATGGATGACAAACATGAGCCTAAATTGGAGGCTCAAATATTTCTATGGTTGT
This sequence comes from Olea europaea var. sylvestris, assembly GCF_002742605.1. Taxonomy (NCBI): domain Eukaryota; kingdom Viridiplantae; phylum Streptophyta; class Magnoliopsida; order Lamiales; family Oleaceae; genus Olea; species Olea europaea. The sequence continues at coordinate 13,663,424 of NC_036256.1, read as the reverse complement.
TTTGGATTCACAATTTATCTTATGATGTATTCTTTTCTGTATCATATAGTTCTCCAAAATTGAGCAGAGTGTCACAAATCTTTCTATACACCCTATGTATTGTCATTTTGTTCTATGTTTGAATAGAACTCTAATTTATTACTTGTAATTAGTGAGATTGGGAATTGAAATTGAAGAAGGTAATTGGCAAGCATGGATTAAAATGAAAATATTTTAATTGTAGCTATTAATTTGGAATTTTCAGGTCTTGATATCAAGGATCTTCTTTGTCTTTAGGAAGAAAAAGTAATAGAAATTATATCCTTGTTAAATTCTGCAAACTTCTTTACTTATATTGAACACGAATATTTACGATCTGCAATTCACAACTGTTCAATTGTCCAATTTCCAATGAAAATATATACAAGGAATGAGAATAAGAGAATTAGAGTTTCTCTTTTCATGTGCTAGCAAGATGATAATTGTATTGTATATTTGTTTCTCAAATCCTAATAGCTTATTTATAGAAGTTCAAGTGTGCTTTGCCCGTTTCCTAAACTTCACTTGATCTAATATTTAATTAATCTAGTTAATTGAATTTGGTCCATAAATTTATTAATCCAATTAATTAATTAGGACCTATTAACAAGCAACCCCAATTAATTTATTGTTCAATGCTATTCAATTAATTAATAAAATATCATTCTTTCTAGCTTTCCTTTTTGCGTGTGACTCATTATGTTTTCAATCACGATGCCACGATGTGAACTATTATTTTGTTCTAATGGGAATTGATGAATTGATAAATTAAAATATCCATCTTTAATTTATGGTCAATTCACATCTGTCATCTCAAATTGACGTCTAGTAATGTGTTAAGATAATACATGTAATGGAAAATGTCAATGGTGTAACAAAATCAAACTTGTTCGTTTACCATGAAATTATAATTCATTCGTCAATATAATCCGATCAATTACGAGATATAGAAGTGTGTGAATCTTGATTATCGATAATATCTTTCATCACACTCTTATGTCAACATATCAATCAAGAATTTCATTATCAATTTAACTGAATGAAATGTAGATCATAATCTTTTACTCTATAAGAGTAACGAATTATTTATTGGTCATTTACAATTTTCATACGATTCTTGATATACTATAATGATGGTGCATCCTACTCTCGATAGAGCATCACCAAACATCATTAAAATATGATTGTCTCCATATAAAACACTACGATGACCTTAAGTCGAAGGATCAATTTTACTATCAAACTTTAGAAATTAATCACTGATACTTAGATAGTTATCCATGTGGATTTTTCAACAAGTTTTCAATATTTTGTTCTACAAGAAAACATTAAAGTGTTCATTTAAGTGTCACTACACTTTAATGAAATTAGCTACTTAGTTGACAAGTAAGAAATGTCACATGTGATGGTCTATCAATAATAATGATATATGTATCTTATTATAACTTATGACTATGGATGATTTAAGATTATGTAATTTATATCTCACAATCACAACTTCTTGTAATTAATCTTAAGATTTGAACTACGAACCCTAAATAAAATACCTTAATTATATTAGAAGTGTTTGGATTTAAAACATAACACTTACATTAAACTGTGTTGGTGAGTAAGATAGTGGTGGGAGGCCACAGAGATGATGAATGTTTGTTGCGGTGATGATGGTGGTGCAAGAAAACTGTCTTATGGCACTCTTTAAAGAGTGGTGGTTGGGCCGATTGCTAAGTTTCACGTGTAATAGGTGCCGGTGGTTTTTAGGGTGATGATTTTGACACTTTTGGTGGCATGGTAGGATTTGGTGGTGTTTAAGTTGTATTTAAATGGTGAACAGATGTCTATAACGTTGAAAATTAGTATTTTTCATGAAGGGGAAACATCAACAAAAAAATATATATATATTTGTATAATTTATATTTTATTCAGTTTTTCAAACTTTAAATTTACAGTTTGCATTACGTGATATTTTAACAAAGGAATTAAACGAGCCATGCTAAACCAAACGAGCCGTGCTATATAAATTGGGCACAGGCAACCTGCCATTGGGGGACACGTGTCCCCCGGGAAGACTTATTCAAACCAAACTGTTGTTTGGGCCCGAGTCCAAACTGATCCTGACCCATTTCAGACGGCCCATTTGAAACTTCTCCAGAAAGTTCCGAGTCCCTTTATATACACGCGTAACCAGCGGACTTTAATTTTCTCGAGACTTCTACAGATCGGAAGAGAGAGATTATAGGAAGAAGCGGAAGGGAAAATCTTTGTCGATCTTTAACAATTAACGGCGTGAGTTCAATTCCTTTTAATCTATTTATGTTTAGGTTTTGATTCGTTTGTTGATTTACTGAAGTTCATATAATTGCATTTGTGAGCGGATGCGGTGCCTTTTTGTCGTTAATTTTCTGGCGCTTTTTAATTATGTGAATAGCTCAGATAATTGGAATTTAATTCAATTTTAATGGATTTTGTTCATAGATTGTGTTTGTTCGTTTTAGAATTGAAATTTTGGTTGTTCATGAGGTAGCGCGTTTGATAAATCTTGTTTTCCAACGTGATTTGTTTTTAGACGTTTAAAATAACGATTTTCACATTTCAATATCTTCTTATTCTATAGAATATGAAAATTATACTTTACATGTCGTGCAACTTATGTAAAATATAATTATTGAATAATTTAAAACTGAAACATGTGTTATAATTTGTCTCAAATGGAACTTTGACAGTCGGTCAACTATAGATTGACACCAATCAATTTGTTATTCCATGGAATTACTCAATTTTGATGTTTAACTTCGTTTGGAACTTTTTCATTTTATATTATGCTTGTTCATGCTTTCTTTTATTGGTTGTGATGTGTATTTATGTCATTTGTTTCAATTCTAATAGGCTACGTGTTGTTTCACAGATGTCATACACCAGGAGGTCAAGGTGTGAACTGATCTCTCAAGTTCAGTTTAATTATTATGAAGATATTAAAACCTATTTTACTTAAATTTAAGTTTGTACTAATTTTTTCAAGTTTTTGACCTAGGTATTCCCGTTCTCCTTCCCCTTGCAAGAGCGATGAGAGGTCTGTCTCAAGGTCCTTGTCAAGGAGCAGATCAAGGTGATTTACAGACCTGAACTCCTTTAATTTGGAATAAACAGAATAAATTATTTTTTTTATTGAATGTAATTGACTGTAGATAGACTTGAATTCTCAATTTCAAGAATATGTTACTACAGATTGATCCTCTTATTTGTTGAAATGGACTGAATAAATCTTCTTGGGTGACTTGGCAGGAGTTATGATTCGAGTGATGCTGAGAATCCGGGAAATAATTTGTATGTGACTGGACTTTCATCACGAGTGTCAAAGAGAGAGATCGAGAAGCACTTTTCATCTGAGGGAGTGGTATGCATGAACTGCATGTTATTTTTTTCTAGTTTTATAATTTCTTGTAAGGATACTCGTTTGCGGACTCAGTCTTTTCATCGAGTATTAACAAGTGTGCATGGTGCTGTTTGATCACTAATTGTTGCTTCTTTAGGTGGAAGATGTTCACCTTGTTGTTGATCCGTGGACTCGGGAATCTCGTGGGTTTGCATTTGTTACCATGTCCACTTTGAAGGATGCTGATCGCTGCATCAAGTACTTGGACGGCTCAGTTCTTGAAGGCAGGGTCATAACCGTGGAGAAGGTAATTCAACTTCATCCTCCCTCTTCCAGAATTTACATTCATGGATCCGTTGCTTGGTTACATTTTAAGTTTAAAATATAATGCATTGGTCTTGTATATCTTGTTTGCTATTGAAATTGCGATTGAGATGTTTGCTTTCGTCGCCTGAAGTTTCTTTGACAACAGGGTAGCTGTGTGCAGCAGCTCTTCACCAAACTAACAAATCAAATCAAACACATCAAGCAAATATCCGACTGTTAATTCAGAGGGTTGTATGCCCTGTATTTCTCTTTTTCTCTTGCAGTTTAACCTTATCACTTTTGAGTTACATATTGCAGTTTTCTTATATTCCCTTCGATGTATTGCTAGCTGTCAGGAGAATGTACTCGATCAAGTAGGTCGTGTAACCTTGTGGTTTGTTTTTCAATTCTACAGGCTAAAAGACGGAGAGGCCGTACACCTACTCCAGGAAGGTACCTTGGGCTGAGAATTCGTGGTGAGTTGTATTACTAGTTTGTAGTCGTGTTGTAATGATTATTTTGGCATACAGACTGCCAAGCTTTTCATTGGTCATGTAGGGCGCCGATCTCCTAGCTATTCTTCTCGCTCTAGGAGTCGCAGCAGATCATATTCTCCTTACTACAGTCGGCGGCGAAGATCATACTCTCCATATGATAGACGTAGGTCATACTCCCCGTATTACAGCCGTGGAAAGTCTTATTCACAATATCGGTCTCCATCATACAGCAGGTCTCCTGTGAGAAGACATGACAGGTCCTATTCTCCCTACTATAGGGATTATTCTCCTGATGACCGATATTACAGAAGGAGTCGCTACCGTTCTGTTTCAAGGGACTACTCTCCAGATGATCGATATTACGGAAGCAGGAGATACCGATCTATTTCTCGTAGCTTATCACCAAGGTATAGGACTTCCAGGAGAAGTTACTCACCAAGGTATAGGAGGACTTCCAGGAGAAGTTACTCACCAAGGTATAGGAGGACTTCCAGGAGAAGTTACTCACCAAGGTATAGGAGGACTTCCAGGAGAAGTTACTCACCAAGGTATAGGAGGACTTCCAGGAGAAGTTACTCACCAAGGTATAGGAGGACTTCCAGGAGAAGTTACTCACCAAGGTATAGGAGGACTTCCAGGAGAAGTTACTCACCAAGTCCCCCGCCAAGGCGTTCAAGGAGGAGTTACTCACGCAGTATCTCACCAAGGTACGCTAACAGAAGCCACCATCGAAGTGTTACACCATCTCCGAGGAAGAGCTCTAGGAGGAGTTACTCTCGTAGCTTGTCTCCCAAACCAAGTGGCATTTCGAAGCGAAGTGATTCTCATGGTTCCCGTGGAGTAAGCAAAAGCTCAAAGAGGAGTGCATCTGGTGGATCTCATAAACGAGCTTACTCACGCGATAGCCGTTCTTCAAGAAGACATTCTAGGAGCCCTAGCGGCAGTTCATCATCTAGATCTGTTACTCCCGAGTCGTCTTCACCTTAGTCTAAAGAACATGCTCTTCAGGATTGCCAGTTTAGGAGGGAGCCATACTTGTGGTTTTATATCGTGATCTGGTTTAGGACTATAATTCCTATTTTAGGTATTATGTAAAGTGATCACTAATATTTGCTGTGGATTTCATTTTCGTCTATCGTGAAACATATGATATATGTACTCTTTTATCCGAATGTTATCTGTGTTGATAAATGATGCTTGTGCTTGATGTTGAATTTACTTGTAGTATACCATGTGGTAGATGCATTTGTTGGATAGCTTGGCTCTTACCTGTTTATTTGATCAGTCGTGTGATCAGTGTCGTGCCTGTGTTTCGCGGGGTCTGAGGCGAGATTCAGAATTTGGGCCCCTACTTCATAGTAAACAATGATTTTTTTTTT